>NW_025235178.1:5803-6397 GCF_018294505.1 Triticum aestivum | reverse complement strand
GCGTAGAGGCTACACGGGGGGGCGAGGTTGCAGAGGAGCAGCCTCGGCATATCAGTACGCGGGCGCACCACCGGCGGGGCGTGGGGAAGAGAAGGAGGGGGTCCTCACGGGGGTTGTAGGGGAGTGGCAGCGGGGGCGCGGCCGGGCTGGTGAGTGGCCATGCGGGCGCGGGGCAGCACGCGAGCGGGGCTGCGGGACATCACGCGAGCAAGGCTGCGGGGCGGCACGAGCGGCGTGGCAAGGCGGTGGCCGGAGCGGGCGTGAGGCGCGGGAGAGGGGAGGTGGAGGCCGGGCCTCACCGCGGGGGTAGGGTCCAGGGCAGCGGGGCTCGGGGAGGTAGACGAGGACGACGGCGGCGTGGAGGAGGCAGTCCGGCGAGGAGGGGCTTGACGAATCCGGCGAGGGCAGTGACGTGCGCGGTCGTCGGGGCTGAGGACGTGGACGACGAGGTCCAGCGGCGACGGGGTGGCGACGGCGAGCGATGGGGCGCGGCGTCGGGGTCGAGGCGATGGGGGAGTCCGGCGGCGGGGTTGGGCGCCGGCGTCGCGAGAGGGGGGGCACGCCGTTCGTCCCCGATCCAGATCGGATCGGGAG
>NW_025235178.1:0-2463 GCF_018294505.1 Triticum aestivum | reverse complement strand
GTTCGTCCCCGATCCAGATCGGATCGGGAGGGGAGAGACGTGGGGAGTGGGGGCGAGACGACGGGGTGTCGGTGGCGTGGATATGGGGAGTGGGGGGGGCGCGGGGTGGGCCGGCCCATTCGGACGGCCGGGGGCCCGCGTGGACGGCCAGCTGGGCCAAAGGGGCCCACCGGGGGGGTTCCCTTTTTTTCTCTTGATTTGCTTTTCCTTTTCTATTTTTCTTTTATTTCTTTACTGTTTTCATTTAGTTCCTAATTATCTTAGTATTAATAAAATACCAAAGTGGCACCTAAATTGATGATACAACTTATGTCACAACCACAAAAAGTTACATCCCAAAATAATATAGTTTAGTATTTTACAAAATATAAAAGGCATTTAATTAATGGTTTTAGCTACTGATTTAATTAGTTTGGTGCATTTAAACATTTTAGAAAGGCTTGGTTCCTCCACCAATATTACATATGATTTATTTGTAACTTTTAGAACTTTTTAGTTTTGACATTTGAAAAGTTTTATGGTTTGCTTGATTTTGAATTTGAATTGGAATTGTTTTTGGATCATCGCGAGATTAACAACAGTAACCGAGGTGACGTGGCATCATTAGCGTGGAATTACTGTAGCTTAATTATCCGGGCGTCACAAGTGCTCCAGGTGTACAGGGTAAAGCACTGCCGCTAGCTACCTTCGTGGAAACGTTCCCCACGGGATAATGCAGATCACATTCTTTCATCTCCTTTACATCATCCACGGGGTAGTGAGGCTCCGGTGCACGAATCTCGATCATCGGTGCACTAGCACCAGGCGGGGCATCCGTGGAAGCCACGCTGCTTCTCCGCTGCTGGCTTCCGCGATCCGCTTCATGATCTTCATGCAGCCCTGCAGCCGATTTTTCTTTTACTAGTTCATGCACGGTCTGCTTCAACTCATGGAGTTCCGATGCAAACTTCGTCATTAGATCTGCATCCCGGTCCGTCTTTCTCTTACGGCTTCTGTAACAGTACGGGTCATTGTCCTGGGAAAACCCTACTTTCCACGGAACTTTGCCTTTGCCTCGTACACGTCCTCCGTGTTCATCATTCCCGAGGGCTGTTGTCAGTGCGTCTTTCTCTCTGTTGAACTTGATCAAGCCCTCTTGAGCTTGGGTCATTGCGTCAATAAGGGCTTGGGTGGGAGCAAACTTTTTCTGCCGGTGAACACACACCCCTGTCTCCGGGTCTAGCGATCCCCCATGCCCGTACCACCAGCTTTTGGCCCTTGGGTCCCATCCCTCTGTACCTAGAGGGATTCCTCGCACCCTCAGGTCCTCCTCCATCTTCTGCCACCTAGGCTCCGAAAGGCGGTATCCTCCTGGCCCCATAATATGATGGAACTTTTTCTTACTCGCATTATCCTTATTTTTTTCGATATTTCCTTGAAATGCTCCGATTGCTTTTGCCTCACAAATTCTGGCCAATCATCTTTCAGTTTCTCATGTTGTCCATTGAAATCCGGAGTCTTGCCCTTGTTGACATAGTCACGGGTTAAATTTCTTGAAGTTCCGGAATGCTTCGCCCATCTTCTGAAGAGCGAACTCTTTAACTAGCCTCCTCCTCTCACGTCCACCCGGAACCTCATTACCGAATTCATCGACTTTGTTGTATTCCGGAGGTAGAATGAAATGTTCCATAAGCTTTCTCCAGCAATCCTTTTTCGTTCTCTTGTCGACAAAACTGAAACCAAGACGTGCCTTCTTTGGCTCCTTCCATTCCTGGACGGTGATCGGGACGTTGTCTCTAACAACGACTCCGCATTGGTTGATAAACTTTGAGGTGTGCTATAGGGGCTTGCCGGTTTCACTGACAAACTCAATGGCATATGTTTCTCCTGTTTTCATCGCCTTGGATTTGCCACGCTTTGTCGTACTCGATCCGGCCGAGGGCTAAAAAAAGAAAGAGAGTCGCGCGCGTTAATACATATGTATTCACATTTCAGTAAGTTTGTATCACGAGAGGCTCAATGTATATATATACCTCGCCGGAGGTGGTTGCTACTTGCAATTCGAGATCGTCGTTTGTTGACGGTTGACCTCCGTCGACAATGTCCGTTCCTTCACCTTCTTGATCATCGACAATCTCTGTTCCACCGTCAAGGTTCAGAAAAGAAGAGACTACATCCTCTTCTTGCTCATATTCTGAGCCCGGCACATAAGGAATCTCGTTGTTGATGATGCCCATTAAATAACGTTAAGCCTCCGGATCCCTAAGCGACTCGGCTCTATCGTCCGCCATATGTCACTCTTGCATGTAGTAAAAATTCTTTAAGTATAAAGGAATTAAAAAATAAGATTAAGGGGACATAGAGGAGGAGGAATTAAAAAATAAGATTATTGAGCACTGCCAAGTATTTTGTTTTTCCTTTTCTTTTTCCTTTTCTTCTTCCTTTTCTTCTTCCTTTTCTTTTTCCTTTTCTTCTTCCTTTTTT
>NW_025235177.1:4647-6398 GCF_018294505.1 Triticum aestivum | reverse complement strand
GTATCCCATGTCGGAATTTCATCATTCTGACTAAATCATTGTCTTGTTTACCTAGGATGGTCAACACGCGCGCCAACCCTGCTTCCCAAGAGCAGGCCGAAGGCAGTGAAGCCAGGAATGAAAATCTGCCTCATCCTCCTTCACTAGCCGAGGTGATGATGGAAGCTGAGAGAAACAAGCGGGAGACAAACCGTTTGTTGGAGCGTATTGAACAGAATACAGCACACCATCAGAGGGCTAACGTGGTGTCACTCAGTGATTTTATCAAATTGCATCCACCCATGTTCCACCACTCCGTCGAGCCTCTCGACGCTGATGACTGGCTTCGCAGTATCTCTCACAAGCTGCGTTCCGCGCTGGTAGCGGAGGCTGACAAGGTCACCTTTGCCGCATATCATCTTGAAGGCCCCGCCAGTCTATGGTGGGAGAATTATGGAGCCATGCGCCCAGCGGGCCATGTCACAACTTGGGCTGAATTCAGCGAGGCTTTCCGCGAACATCACATTCCGGAGGGTCTCATGGACCGTAAACGTGAAGAATTTTGCAGTTTCACCCAAGGCCGACTTTCTGTGGATGCCTATAGCAGGGAGTTTGGTAATCTCGCACGATATGCAACTGAGGAAGTTTCTACTGACGCCAAGAAGCAAGCAAGGTTCCGTAAGGGCCTTAGTCCTGAGCTTCGCCGCGACCTCCGTCTGCATGAGTGCACATCTTTCTCGAAACTTGTCAACAAAGCCATCAGTGCTGAAACTGGTCAGACTGACTATGACGCAACACGCAAGCATGGACGTGACATGGGTTCCTCATCCGGTGCTGGTCCTCAGAAGCGCCGCGTGTGGGTACCCAACACCGCCCTGCCACCCAGGTTCACACCGAGGCCATCCTTCCAGGCGCCTCGCCCCGCTCAACAGTCTGCTCCAGCCAAGCCCTATGGGGGTCCAACCAATAATGCTCCTCCACGTACCAGTTCCGTGACTTGTTTCAAGTGTGGGGAATCTGGTCATTATATGCGTGAGTGTCCCCAGACCAACCCCAATCAATATGCTAAAGCTGTTGGCCGAGGCAAGCCGACAGGGAAGGTGTTCCGTGCTAAACCGGTCACCGCTTCACGTGGCCATGTCAACTGTATCTCTGCCGAAGAAGCTCAAGAAGATCCCAACGTCGTTCTCGGTACGCTTCTTGTTAATTGCCACCCGGCATCTGTTCTTTTCGATACAGGAGCCTCTCATTCTTTTATATCTGAAAACTATGCTCGTTTGCATAACGTTGCATTCTGTGACTTGCCATCCTCTATGGTAATTCAAACTCCGGGATCCAAATGGCAAACTTCTAGAGTAAGCCATGGAAATGAAATCCAAGTCGACAGACTTGTTTTCCTCGCATCTTTGATAGCCCTTAAATCTTCAGATATTAATATCATTTTGGGTATGGACTGGATGTCAGCTCATCAAGCCAAAATTGATTGCTTCTCTAGGACTGTTCAACTCACCCATCCTTCGGGGAAGATAGTCAATGTCTTGACCCGAATAGCCAAGCGACAATTATATTCTCTTAACGCCAGCCCTTTGCCAGACCTTGAGGACGTTCCGGTAGTCCGTGACTTCCCGGATGTCTTTCCAGAGGAATTGCCAGGTGTCCCACCTGACAGGGATGTTGAGTTCGTAATAGACCTCATTCCAGGAACCGTTCCGATTGCTAGAAGACCTTATAAGATGGCACCCCTAGAACTAGCCGAGCTTAAGAAACAACTC
>NW_025235177.1:0-3141 GCF_018294505.1 Triticum aestivum | reverse complement strand
TCGGATCGAGGAAGTCTTTTCACCTCTCGATTTTGGGAAAGTTTCCAAAATGCTATGGGAACTCGTCTCTCCTTCAGCACCGCTTACCACCCTCAGTCGAGTGGTCAAGTGGAACGCGTCAACCAAATTCTAGAAGACATGCTTCGAGCCTCTGTTATCTCGTTCGGAATGGACTGGGAGAAGTGCCTTCCATTTGCCGAATTCGCTTACAACAACAGCTATCAATCTAGCTTGGGTAAAGCCCCTTTTGAAGTTCTCTATGGACGACGATGTCGAACACCCCTTAACTGGTCAGAGACCGGGGAAAGACAATTCTTTGGCCCGGATATGATTCAGGAAGCAGAAGAACAAGTTCGTATCGTTCGTGAAAAGTTGAAAACAGCCCAATCCCGTCAAAAGAGTCAATATGACCGAAAACATAAGGCTATGACTTTCGAGGTTGACGAGAAGGCTTACCTTCGGGTCACCCCTCTGAAGGGAACCCATCGTTTCGGTATCAAAGGCAAATTGGCTCCTCGTTACATTGGACCTTTTCGCATTCTTGCCAAACGAGGAGAAGTTGCCTACCAGCTGGAACTACCTCCGCACCTCTCCAAAGTTCACGATGTCTTCCACGTTTCTCAACTCAGGTGTTGCTTCTCGGAACTTATCCGTGAAGTGGACCACGAAACGCTTGATCTCCAAGATAATCTTACATATCGAGAGTACCCCATTCGTATCCTCGATCAAGCCGAACGTACCACGCGACGTCATAATATCGAGTTTCTCAAGGTTCAATGGTCGCACCATTCTGAAGATGAAGCAACTTGGGAAAGGGAGGATCGTCTTCGACTCGAGTATCCCGCCTTCTTCTCGGAGGAACCCAAATCTCGGGACGAGATTCTTTTGAGTGGGGGTGAGTTGTCACACCCTAGCCAGTCATGCATTAGAGTGTTGCATCATGTTTACTCTTTCATCAGAAACTTGAAATGGGGATGACAGAACCCCCAGTCCCCTCTGAAACCAACTAGGGTTTATCAAAATAATTTTCAATGAACCTGAAATGCCCTTCTAAAATGCCCATCATTTTTGTCTTGGTTCAGAACCTCTGCCAAAAATGGTGCACATTTTCCTAGGCCATCCTAGGGTTTTTGAATTAAATCATAACTATTTGAATTTGAGCATTTAAAATAATATAAAATATTTAAATGCTCAAATATCTCCAAACTAAAATGTTTCATGTTGGAAATAATCCAACTATGGGCCAGGAATAGTTTGGTGATTTTTGAAGTGGCCTAGGTATTTTATTTAATTCAACAAAGTTGCAGATATATTAAATAAAAACAGAAAACCGAAAAGAAAGGGGAAGACTTACCTGTGCGGCCCAGCCAGCCGGCCGGCCCAGCCAGCAACCGACCCAGCCCAGCACTGTAGCTCCCCGTCGTCTTCCTCCCCACGCCCCAAAGCTGCTGCGTGCTCGCTCGCGCGCGGCCGCGCGGCCACCTCCTGCTTGCCGACGCCCTCCTGGCCGCGTGGACGACGCCCGCAGCCCGTCCCGATCCCCCCTGCTCTCTCTCACTCTCCCCGGCTCTCTCCTTCCTCTCCCTCGCTCTCTCTCTCGCTCGGCCGAACACCACCGTCGCCGCCGATCGCCATAGCCACCATCTCCGGCCACCCCTCGCTCCCCCCGACCAGCTCAGGAGCTCCGCCACAACTCCCTCTTCCTCCCCACTGCTCCACGGGTCTCCGGAAGCCCTGCATCGCCGCCACGTTGCCGTTCCCCTCTTCGGACTCCGACCACCGTCGCCGTCAAATTCGTCATCTACGGCGCGTCCCCGAGCCCGCTTCGACGCCCACTGCAACCGCGGTGAGCCCCCGGAGCGTTTCCCCCTTCTTCCCTGGTCTCTCCCGACCTCTAGGCCCTAGCTCCACCTCGACCGAGAGCTCCACGCCGCCGGCGATGTCGCCGTCGTGGCCACGGTCACCGTAGCGCCCAACCGAGCACACCATCGTGCTCCACACATCATCAGGAGCACGTAGAACGCACCAACGCCTCCCCAAACCCCCTGCAACACTGATCCCGACCGCACCCGAACTCCGGCCGCCGCGGCCGAGCTCGCCGCCGTCAACTCCGGCCACCCCGAGCCCAACCACCACCACCAATAGACGCGGCTCAACCTCAGCAACACGTAGATGCCTTCCGCCGTCCATTCGGTCGCCGGAATGGCAAAAAGCACTCTCGCCGCCGTCACGGATCTCGCCGGCGTCATGTCGCCGGTGGGGTTTGACTTGACCGACCTGGGGTTTGACCCCCAGGGTCACTGACGCGTGGGCCCTGCCGGCCAGATGGTTAGGTTAGCGCTAACTACTGTTAGTCAACCCCCCCTGACACTGACAGTGGGCCCCAGCGCCACTAATTAGTAATTAGAATTAATTTAAATCTGTCTAACCCCCCCTGTCACTGATGTGTGGCCCCCACACGTCAGGTTTGACTTCAGCCAGCCGCAGTTGACCTGCTGACGTCACACTGACGTCAGGCTGACGCAGTAATTGATTTTCTGGATTTAATTTAAATCAGGAAATTCCAGAATATTAATTAAACTTCCAAAATTCATAACTTTTATTCTGTAACTCCAAATTGGACAAATTATATATGAAAAATGATCACAAAAATCCAATCTATCCATCTGTACTATTTTCATGCATGATCAAACAAGTTAAATTGATGTTTTAATCAGAACAAGGAAAAGCACTTTAAAAGGCCATATTTGAATTTGAAATTTGAATCTTTGATTCAAATTTGCTCAAACCCTTCTGGTTTTTAGTTGCATTAGCCCAACACACTCATATTGCCATGTTTCATGCATGCATCATATTGTTGCATATTGTTTGGTAATGTTTGTGTATCGATGTCCTTTGCGACAGGATCTGTTCCCGAAGAGTACCCTGATTACCCTAGCGAAGAACCGTATCCGTGCAACGAACCATCAGGCAAGCAACCAACCATTTGATCATATCGATACAATCCCATGTTCTCGCTCCTGCTCTCTTTTACTGCATTAAGACAACGCGATTCAAACTGCTGTGTGCTACGGTAGTTGAACCCATTTCCTCTGCATGACCTGTCATTGCCACAGTAACTAGATGAAACCCACTAGCATG
>NW_025235176.1:0-6399 GCF_018294505.1 Triticum aestivum | reverse complement strand
CGTACACATTTGCGTGCATGATTAGTGTACGATTGAATCGGGGGCGTCACAAGTTGGTATCAGAGCCGACTGCCTGTAGGAATCCCCCTTCCACACTCCTTGGCCGAAGTCGAGTCTAGTCACTATAAAACTTTTACTAACATGGCTGTGAGCCTTACGGGCCCACGTCGCCATTGGGTGGTACTAGGATCTTTTACTCCTCAACCTTTACTCTGGGACTCTGAACTCTTTTCTACTCGGGTTAAACGAAATTACTAACTCTGACTTTAGGATCCCGTTACCACGTTCACCCCAAAGTTGGATAAGCCATAGTTATTTTGCAGGATAGCATTTTGAATAGTGCCCGTGTTGTCATTTGACTCCATTGAAACATCTTTGTTTTCAGATGGAACCCGCGAGGCAGGTCGTGCGCCACACTGCGGCCATTGGTGCCTCAGGATCACCCGCTGTTCTAGCTGATATGATGACCTATCTGGGTTATCACTGGCACCCTGAGTACACCGTCTACGAGGAGTGCCAGGACTTTAACCAGGAGCAGTACCGTGCCATCGTCCACCTCTACTCTCGGGAGTATGAGTCCACTACCGTGCTGCACACCGCTCATGGTGTTGGAGTGACCATCGAGATGGCAGTCCGCGATGCGGCTCATGCTGCTCTGACACGTCTTCGTGGAGAGTATCAGGCATTGGACACTTCCCCTTTCAGGCACATTCCTATCGCATCTGACGTTGGTGCGGAGGGATACTACACTGCCGCCTACTCCACCGTCACCCGAGAGCCTTTCCACCATCAGCGCCTGGTCCTGCATGCTGATGGGCTGGACCGAGCTAACAGAGCTCTTCGCCACGAGTTGTACACCACTCGTCAGCACCTTTACAGGGCTCTGACGCGGTTGCACCCCTTTGTCCGGTCTGGACAGCTGCCGCGTTCTGCGATCTACCCAGCCAGGACCGTGATGCCCCACGGTGTCGGATGGCCAGAGGTGGGAGGCTACTCTCCCGCACTTGGTCCTCTTCTGCCACCTGAGCGTCGGGTTCTACACCAGAGTATCCGCGGCCCCCAGGCCACTGACGTGGAGGACTATCCGTTGCCTCACTACCAGCTGTCAGGTTACAGCTACCTTCACAGTACCTCCTGGGACTGATGTAGTCTTGCTCATTAGTCTTAGATGCACTCGTGAGCCTGCGTGCCGCCTATGATGACTTAGTCTATGTACGGAACTCTGTGTACTGAACTCTATGTCCGACCCCTTTTGTAAGTTATGCCGACTATCTATGTGGTATCTGTCGTGCTCCTTTCATTATGCATGTTTCATCATGAATGACTCTTGTCTATGCAAATTTCTCAATACTGAACTACCCCTGTTATATATTAGCAGGATGGTTAGACCAGCTGGTCGTTGTCGTGGTGGCAACTTCCCACCACCGCCTGAGTACATGGCTGGTATGATCCAACAGCTTGAGATGAATCGCCAGTTCATGGAAAACGTGATGGCTCAGTTTCCTCGCCCCAATATGAACCAACATCCAAACACAACAACTCTGCAGGATTTCATACGCCTCAACCCAAGTGTGTACCGCAGCTCAACCCAGCCGCTGGATGCTGATGACTGGCTCCGTGACATCACCTATGAGATGGAGTCTGCTGATGTAGCCCCTGCCAGCTATGTCACTTTTGCTTCCTTCTTCCTGAAGGGACCCGCAGCTCAATGGTGGGACAGCCACAGGCGTACTATGCCAGTTGGGACAATCATCTCCTGGCCAGACTTTCAGGCTGCCTTCCGTGCCCGCTTCATTCCTCAGGGAGTCATGGACCGGAAGAAGCATGAGTTTCGCAACCTCACCCAAGGCAACAAGACTGTTGAAGCTTATCAGCGGGAGTTTCTGGACTTGTCTCGCTATGCTGAAGAGGACATTGCAACTGATGCACGTAGGCAGGAGAAGTTCCGTGACGGCCTTCAAGCTGACATCAAGCTCGCACTTCTAGTGCACGACTTTGCTGATTTCGCCACCTTGGTGAATAAGGCCATCAATGTTGAGACTGGTCTTCAAGAACACCATAGCTCTCAAAGGCGCAACCGTGACACGGGCTCATCTTCGGGCCCGCCCTCGCAGAAGCGTAAGATATGGATCCCGAACAGCATGTACCGTCCAAATGCACCAGCCCCAAGGCAGTCTTACGCTGCACCTCGTCTGCCTACTGCTCCAACTAGGCTGCCAAGGCTTCCAGCTCCGCCACCCCAAGCTCCTGTTCCCACTCCCAATAATGGCCTGTGCTACAAGTGTGGTCAACCAGGTCACCGTGCTAGGGATTGCATTCAGAATCAGAATCAACTGGCCCTTCCAGCCGCTGGCCGTGGAAACAACCAGGCCCGCAACAACAATGCCAAGTCCTATGGCCGTGTTCATGCCAACCACATTGATCTGAATGAAGCTCAAGACCAGCCTGCTACTGTGATGGGTACACTCCTCGTAAATTCAGTACCAGCATCTGTTTTATTTGATACAGGAGCATCGCATTCATTCATGTTAGAAGATTTTGCATTCATGCATGGCATTAAAAGTGAAGACATGAACGCTTCTCTATTAGTGCACACCCCTGCGGGCCAATGTCGAACCTCCATGATTTGCAACGACGTCCCTGTAGAAATTGAAGGACTGGAATTCATTGTCTCTCCCATCGTACTGAAGTCCTGTAGCATTGATCTCATTCTGGGAATGGATTGGTTAAAGGCGCATACCGCTTCTATCGTTTGCGCCACCAAGACCGTCCATCTGCTACACCCTTCTGATGAAATAATTAGCTACGATGCTCATCTGGTTCGGAATGCCGAGGCCAGACTTTATGCCTTAAACGCATTGAACGCTGCACCACTTGAGGGCATTGAAAACATTCCCGTCGTGCGTGAATTCCTAGACGTCTTTCCTGAAGAACTCCCAGGTATTCCCCCTGCTAGAGCTGTCGAATTCGTCATCGACTTGAAACCAGGCACCACTCCTATAGCCAAGCGACCCTACAAGATGCCGCCGCATGAACTCCTTGAGCTTAAGGAGGAAATCGATAAATCTCTTCGAAGTGGTTTCATTTGCCCAAGTTGCTCTCCTTGGGGAGCACCTTCTCTCTTTGTCAAGAAGAAAGATGGGACAAACCGATTGGTCCAAGACTACCGTCCTATAAATCAAGCTACCATTCATAATAAGTATCCTCTTCCTCGGATCAATGATCTGTATGATCAATTGGCTGGATCATCAGTGTTCTCTAAACTCGACTTGAGGTTGGGTTACCACCAGATCCGTGTTCGTGAGGAAGATATCCCCAAGACCGCCTTTGTGACTCGCTATGGTTCATACGAGTACACCGTCATGTCTTTCGGCTTAACCAATGCTCCAGCCACCTTCTCTCGCCTGATGAACTATATATTCATGGATTACCTCGACAAGTTCGTCGTGGTTTATCTGGATGATATTATGGTATTTTCCAAGAACGAAGAGGAACATGCTGAACATCTTCGCCTCGTGCTGGAAAAGCTACGAGAGCATCAACTTTATGCCAAGTTCTCCAAATGTGAATTCTGGCTTCCCGAAGTAACCTATCTTGGGCATGTCATCTCTAAGGATGGTATTGCCATCAACCCTGAACGAGTTCAGGCTATTCTCGATTGGACTCCTCCGAAGAACGTTAAGCAAGTCAGAAGTTTTCTCGGTCTCGCCAGCTACTGCCGTCGATTCGTCGAGAACTTCTCCAAGATTGCCAGGCCTCTGACTAACCTATTGCATAAGGGCGTCAAGTTCCAATGGACAGATAAATGTCAGGAAAGTTTCCAGGCACTCAAGGACAAGTTAACTTCTGCCCCAGTACTAGCTCCTCCTGATACGAAGAAGGACTTCGTCATTTACTGCGATGCTTCCCGTCAAGGACTAGGCTGTGTCCTAATGCAAGAGCGCAAAGTGGTTGCTTATGCCTCTCGGCAATTGCGCCCTCATGAAGAGAACTACCCAGTTCACGACCTCGAACTTGCTGCTGTCATTCATGCGCTAAAACAGTGGCGACATTACCTACTCGGTAATCGTTGCGAGATCTTCACCGACCATCAAAGTCTGAAGTATCTGTTTACTCAACCAGACCTGAACCTCCGTCAGCAGAGATGGATGGAGACTGTTGCAGACTTTGATTTGGGTATTTCCTATACACCAGGCAAGGCTAATGTAGTGGCTGATGCCTTGAGCCGCAAGTCTTACTGCAACCACCTCCAGGTTCATAAAGTCCAGCCCTCACTTGTTGAAGAATTCAGAAAGCTAAAGCTCCATATTGTTCCTCCGGGTGCACTCGCTCCCCCTCCTCCGGAGTTCCGCAAGATGAATCTCCGTGTTGTTTCCCAGGGTTCCCTCTATACCCTGGCTGTTGAACCCGATCTCGTGGGCACCATAAAGACAATGCAGGGATTTGACTCTGAAGTCTACAAGATTAAGCAAGACCTCAAAGAAGGAAGTTCCTCATCCTTCACTATTGCTGATGATGGCGCCTTGTACTTCAAAGGCCGCCTAGTGGTGCCGTGTAAGAAGGAAAACCTGAATATGACTCAGGAGGTTATGAAAGAAGCTCATGATACGCCTCTATGTATCCATCCTGGTAGTACGAAGATGTATCAAGACATTCGTCAGAGATTCTGGTGGTCTAACATGAAGCAAGACATTGCTCGTTATGTTGCTGAATGTGACGTTTGCCGTCGTATCAAAGCAGAACATCAAAGGCCTGCTGGAACTCTGCAACCTATATCTATTCCTGAATGGAAATGGGACCATGTCGAGATGGACTTCGTTACTGGATTTCCCAAATCGCAAAAGGGTAATGATGCTATTCTTGTCGTCATTGACCGACTTTCTAAGGTTGCACATTTTCTGGCGGTCAAAGAAACGATCACTGCTAGTCAGCTTGCAACTCTCTACATGTCCAGAATTGTTTCGCTTCACGGTATTCCACTGGTTATCAGTTCAGACCGTGGCAGTTTATTCACTTCAAGATTCTGGGCAAGTTTCCAAGAAGCTATGGGCACTCATCTGTCTTTCAGCACTGCTTTTCATCCTCAGTCACAAGGCCAAGTTGAACGTGTCAATCAAGTTCTCGAAGACATGCTTCGAGCTTGTGTTATTTCCTTCGGCAAGAAATGGGAGGAATCTCTTCCGTATGCTGAGTTCTCTTATAATAATAGCTATCAGGCTAGTCTGAAGATGGCCCCCTTCGAAGTGTTATATGGACGAAAGTGCCGAACCCCTCTGAACTGGTCAGAAACTGGGGAACGTCCACTCTTTGGTCCGGATATTATCCAACATGCCGAAGAGCAAGTCCGCATTATTCGCGAGAATCTCAAGACTGCTCAGTCACGCCAGAAGAGTAATTATGACCGTCATCATAAAGACATGGTCTATCAACCTGGTGAAAAGGCCTATCTTCGCGTTACACCAATGAAGGGTGCTCACCGCTTCGGGATCAAGGGCAAGCTAGCTCCTCGCTATATTGGCCCATTCACTATTCTGGAAAGGCATGGAAAGGTGGCATATCAACTGGAGCTTCCGTCGAACCTTTCTCAGGTTCACGATGTGTTCCACGTGTCGCAGCTCCGACGCTGCTTCAAGGACCCAATCCGAGCCGTGGACCATGAAGTGCTCGAATTGCAACAGGACCTCTCCTATAAAGAGCATCCGGTCCGCATTCTCGACCAAGCTGAACGCCGCACACGTCAGACGGCGATCAAGTTCCTCAAGGTCCAGTGGTCGAATCACTCTGAAGACGAAGCCACTTGGGAACGCGAGGATCGCCTGCGTGATGAATACCCCGCACTGTTTCCTTCTACCTCCTAAAATCTCGGGACGAGATTTCTTGTAGTGAAGGAGATTTGTAACGCCCGGATAATCTTGCTACAGTAATCCCACGCTAATCATGGCACGTCATCCTGATTACTGTTGCTATCCTCGCAATAATTCGAAACCGTTCAAATTCAAAATTCAAATTGATGAAAACAATAAAAGTTTTCAAAATTTAAAATAAAATTGTTCGGTGGTTGACGAATATTACAAGGGTAATTATGATGCAACAAACAAATTTTTATTAAATGCCTAAGTGTTTATAGATAAATGAAAAGAAATAATAAAAGAAAATACAAAAGGAAAGAAAAACAGAAAACCCAGAAAAAAAAACAAAAAGAGGGCCCCCTGGCCAACTGGGCCAGACGGCCCAGCTCACCGGCCAGGCCGTCCCACCTGGCCCAGCCGGCCTCCCCTTAACCCCCACCCCGATCGGAACCCTAGCCGGTCCGCCACTCCACTCTCCCCACTCGCCCCCCCACTCGCTCTTCCTCCCCTCCTCCCCGATCCAGATCGGATCGGGGGAACGAACCCCATC
>NW_025235175.1:0-6399 GCF_018294505.1 Triticum aestivum | reverse complement strand
TATTATGGGCTGTACAAAGTTGACAGCATTGCCAGGACGCCCGTCCTTCCCTGAGCTCCAGAATGCTTTTATCCGACGTTGTCCATAGTTGAGAATCACAGCTGAATCATCAAAGCTCAGTGTATTAAACGTGAACGGAAGTGAGGTATAGTTGTTCCGGTGGTTATCTGGACATATGACTTCATTGACCAATTTGGGATTGCGGAGCACTGAATACAGAGCCACCCCGGAGGCTCAGTATGGACTGAGGGAAGTGTTGGATGTCAAGGAAAAATTGAATGATGATGATATACCCCTCACAGTTTTGGTGTTAGAGAGCATTAAGCCAAGTATAACAGAGCTATGTGCATGTTCTGTACACCTTCAAGATTTGTCAATTAATTTCTGTGATCCACTGGCTAGAAAGAGAGTTCCAAGGATTGGTATCCTTGAGGAAGCTCCGGATTTGGCGATGCGATAATCTGACTGGATATGCACCAGATTCTGCCGAGCCATCAACATCATCAGAAACGTGTCAACTCCTGCCAAGTCTAGAGTCTCTGGTGATAAAGGCATGCCACAGGTTGTTTGAGGTCTTCAACGTACCTCCATCTCTCAGGAGAATGGAAATTGATTATTGTGAAATGGTTGAGTCCCCATTCGGCAGGAGGCTGCAGCAAGGACAGTCAGCATTGTCCATTCATCAACGGTCATCTAGTATGCCCGAGGTGTCATCATCATCGCCCGGAGCAGTGCTAGAACATTTAGAAGAACTAACACTAAAATGTGTTATGGCTTAACGGGGGTCCTCCATCTCCATCCGTCCCTCAAGGAGCTAGATAATTCGTCGCTGCGGTGGGTTGACACCCGCTCGGGAGAACTCCCATGGCTGAAGCACCTAGAGCTTTCTGGATGCCTTAGAATGTCATCCCTACCGGATGGGCTAGTATCATACTTATTTCTCAAATATCTTGGCATTAGCTACTGCCCTGATCTGAAGACGCTCCCTGCAAGCCTGCAAAAACTGCTGGGCAGCATTGATAGGGAAGATGTAGATGCTCATTATTATGGAAGTAAGCGCGCATAATACAATTACTTCCTCTGTTACTTACTAGTGAGTACTTAATGCACTAGCCAGATAATGGTAATATCATCACTAGTGGGACAACAGAAAACTGATTGTTTCTTCAACCTAAATTCGTCATTTCTTAATTTATTGATGCCCCTTTAAGTGTAAGTTTTTACATGATTAATCTGTACAGATAAAGCCTATACTGCTGAAACCGAAGACTTGGAAATATGCCATCCGTAGAGATTAGAGAGCTAAGAACAGAATCACAAGAATACCAATACCAGTATGGAAGTTGTGTCAAGGCCTCTACTTCCAGCCCACAAGGAGGAGCACCGTTCGTGACCCAAGAGGGCCGGCCCAGCAAGCGGGCCCAGCATCCGTCGACACGATATGCCGAGAAGGATTGGGCGCTTAACTGAGTGGTTATAAATAGCGCCTCTGTGTAATTAGTCGGTGGCGAATTGGTAATGGCTGAGGCCATTGGCTTGTAAATCAATCCTTCCTCTATATCGAATACATCACAGAATTGAGAGTGAATACGAGATGCCGCCATAGTTTTCCCCGTCCCTCTCCAATCCCTAGCTAGATCCTAACAATTGGTACTCAGAGCCCAAATTTTCCCCCACTTCACGCTGGATCACAGCCACGAGACGCGGTTGGCGGCGGCGGCGGCGCGCCGACGACAGGAGCTCATGGAGCACCTGAGCGCCGAAGGCAAGGCGATCTACGAGACCATCACCCAAGCAAGCGAGGCGGCCCATCTACGTCACCAGAAGGAGCTCGATGCGCTCATTGTGGCGGCGGTGGGGAGTGTCGTCGATGCTGCGGTGTCGCGTTCCGTCGGGGCGGCGGTCGACAAGGCGGTGGAGGCAGCGATGGGGACGGTCGTCAACGATATGCAGGCGTACACCGACGGGGCGGAAGCCGACCTCCTCAAGCAAATTCAGGACCTCCGCGCCGCCAAGAGCACCACCTTCCGCGCCAGCGATTTGGAGGGATTCGAGCGTTCGCCTACGGCCACGGCAGAGGCGAATCAGGCAGGATTCAAGGCGTCGCTGTCGACCAGAGGACCAGGTTCAAGCACGCAAGCACTGTATGTTCCGCCGGTCGCTAGAGGTATACCTGAACCGCGGTCGAGTTCATCTTTTTCTAGTCTATTGCAACGCGAGCGGAGGAACAATTCGTCAGGCCATGGGAAACCCCCCTCTGTTGATTTCCCAAAATTTGATGGGGAGAATCCAAAGCTTTGGCAAACACGGTGTGTGGACTATTTTGCTATGTTTGACACTGATCCGGATCTCTGGATTGCTATTGCCGCTATGCAATTCGAAGGAGCAGCAGCACGTTGGTTATCGTCAGTTCAATACAAATTTGTTCGATCATCGTGGGAGGATTTTTGTGCTGCAGTTCTGAATCGTTTTGGCCGCAACCAACATCAGTCCTTGGTGCGCAAACTTTACCGGCTGAAACAGACAGGGACAGTGGAAGATTATGTTAGTCAGTTTTCTGAACTTATGGACCAGTTGACTGCTTATGAACCAGAGCCAGATATGCTGCGCTATACAACCCGTTTCATGGATGGTTTGAAGGCAAGTGTGCGTATGACATTAGCGGTGCAGCGACCTGCTGATCTCGACACTGCTTATTCCATTGCTGCAGTACATGACGAAATGGGAGAGCTCGATAGTGATACTTATACTGCTGGTCGTCGCTCTTTGTCCTCGTGTGTGTATGGGCGTTCTGACAAAATAGTTCCTGTCAAAGCTATTGAGGAAACTAGAGACAAGCCTAAGGTCAATGCTCTAGAGGATAAGTTGGCTACACTTAAGGCTTATAGCCGAGCAAAAGGCCTTTGTTTCATTTGTGGTGAGCGCTGGGGTCGAGATCATAAGTGCAATCAGACTGTGCAACTGCATGTAGTGCAAGAGATGCTAGAATTTTGTGCCTTGGATAATGGTGATTCTGAGGATAGTGATATGGATCTGATGGTATTGTCAGCTGACACACAGACTGCAACAGGCGGTTCTTCGGCTATCAGGCTTGATTGTCAGCTAGCTGGTCATAAGGTCATCTTCTTGCTTGACTCGGGAAGTTCCCACTCATTCATCAGTGATCGTTTAGCAGCTCATGTGCCTGGTATGCAACAGTTGCCCAAACAACAGAGTGTGAGAATTGCTGGTGGTGGACAATTGCAGTGTACACATGTTATTCCTCAGTGTTTGTGGTCAGCCAGGGGGCATGAATTTGAGTGTGATTTCAGAGTGCTACCATTGAAACATTATGATGGCATAGTGGGCATGGATTGGCTTTCTTCTCTCGGCACTATGCAAGTGAACTGGCTTGAAAAATGGTTGGTATTCGAGTATAAGGGAGCTCCAATATTTTTGCAAGGACATCCTCCTACTTCCTTTAATTGCACTGTCGTCGAGCTCCATTTGGTTCAACCAGCTAGCGACAAGAGTCCAGTTGTTCCTCTTCCGGCACCTATACAGGAACTGTTGGATGAATATGCTAGTGTGTTTGCTATTCCCACTTCTCTTCCACCGCGACGAGCTTGTGATCATCGCATTCCTCTGATTGAAGGAGCTCAGCCAGTAAATATCCGACCCTATAGGTATTCTCCAGAACTGAAAACAGAAATCGAGAAACAGATAAAAGAGATGTTGGAATCTGGAGTAATTTCACCTAGTTCAACTCCTTTTGCTTCCCCTGTTATCATGATTCGCAAGAAATATGGGACATGGCGGCTCTTTGTGGACTATCGGCACCTTAATCTGATCACATTGAAGACCAAATATCCCCTACCTACGATTGATGAGTTACTCGATGAGTTGACAGGAGCATCTTGGTTTTCCAAGCTTGATCTTCGTGCAGGTTACCATCAAATTCGTTTGGCCCCGGGTGAAGAATAGAAAACAGCCTTCCATACGCATAATGGACATTACCAGTTTAATGTCCTCGCTTTTGGCCTAACAGATGGTCCTCCTACTTTTCAATCTGTCATGAATTATGATCTGGCTCCAGTACTACGTAAGTGTGCTGTTGTGTTCTTCGACGATATACTCATCTACAGTCTAACATTGGAAGAACATATTCAACATTTGAAAGAGGTGTTGCAGTTGCTTCAAAAACACCAGTCGCAGGTCAAGAGCTCCAAGTGTGAATTTGCACAGCGTAGTATTGCTTACCTGGGATACGTGATTGATGGCAATGGTGTTTCCACCAATCCAGCAAAAGTTTCTACTGTGCAAAATTGGCCTGTGCCTACTAATCTCAAAGAACTGCGTGGTTTCCTTGGGCTCTCTGGATACTATCGAAAGTTTGTCCAACATTATGGCATGATTAGTCAACCACTCACTCAACTGCTGCGTAAGCATGTGCCTTTTGTGTGGTCTCCAGCAGCACAACAAGCCTTTGATCATTTAAAGCGAGCTCTCACAACAGCACCTGTTCTAGCCTTGCCGGATTTCTCTAAGCAGTTCATCATTGAAACTGATGCTAGTGATCTCGGAGTGGGAGCAGTTTTGTTGCAGCAAGGACATCCTGTAGCATTTGTGAGCAGGAGCTTGGGCCCTCGCACGCAAGGGATTTCTACATATGAAAAAGAGTACATGGCTATCATTCTTGCAGTGGAGCAGTGGCGTTCATACTTACAACACGCAGAGTTTTTAATCCTCACAGATCACAGCAGCCTAGCTCATTTGAATGACCAACGTTTGCATAAGCCCTGGCAGCAAAAAGTGTTCACCAAGTTATTGGGTCTTCAGTTCAAAATTCAGTATAAAAAAGGGACAGAAAATCGAGTTGCAGATGCTCTGCCGCGCAGACCTTCGCAGGATGAGCACCTACTAGCTATTTCCCACCACCAACCAGCTTGGCTTCAGGAGGTGTTGGATTTATATCAAGACAATACATCAGCTCAAGAGTTGCTCACTAAACTGGCTGTGCAAAAAGCTGTGGATGATAATTACTCTTTGAGAGATGGTCTTATCTGTTACAAAGGGCGTTTGTGGATTCCAGAAAATGCTGAACTTATACTCAAACTGTTGGATGCATTTCATACCAGTCCTATTGGTGGCCATTCAGGTATACCAGTAACTTCGCGTCGCTTGAAACAATTGTTTTACTAGAAAGGCATGCGAGCGCAGGTCCGACAGTTTGTGCAGGAATGTGTTGTCTGTCAGAGAGTGAAGCCTGACATAGTTCGTTACCCAGGTTTACTCGAACCATTGCCTGTGCCCAAACAGTTCTGGCAGATGTTGACAATGGATTTTGTTGAAGGGCTTCCTCGTTCTGGGCGTTATAACTGTATCTTGGTTGTGGTGGATAAATTGTCTCGTTATGCTCACTTTCTGGGACTGCAACACCCATTCACAGTATCATCTGTTATTTCTGTGTTCATGGACAACATCCACAAGTTGCATGGGATGCCAGAGTCCATTGTGACAGATCGTGACAGAATCTTCACAAGCCGTTTCTGGAGGGAGATGGCAGCTCTTACTGGCACTAAATTGCGCATGAGTTCTTCACATCATCCTCAAACTGATGGACAATCAGAGCAAGTGAACCAGTGTCTTGAAGCGTTCCTGCGTTGTTTCACTCATGCTTGTCCAGTGAAATGGGCGCAGTGGCTTTCCTTGGCTGAATATTGGTACAAGACCAGCCCTCACTCTGCTCTTGATGGAAAATCACCATTTGAGGTGCTTTACGGCCAGTCCCCTCGTACATTCGGAATTTCAGCGAATGATACTTGCACAGTGCCTGATTTGGAAACTTGGTTGCGTGATCAGGACTTGATGCTGCGTCTTTTACAGCAACATTTAGAGCGTGTGAATGCCAGAATGAAACACCAGGCTGACAAGAAACGCTCGGACAGAGTGTTTGCAGTGGGCGATTCAGTGTTTCTCAAGCTACAACCATACATACAGTCATCTGTTGCCCCTCGTGCACACCATAAGTTGTTGTTCAAGCATTACGGGCCGTTTAAGATTCTTCAGAGAGTTGGTGCATCAGCTTATCGTTTGGCGCTCCCAGAAGGCAGTCGTATCTACCCAGTTTTACATGTTTCTCAGTTGAAGATTGCACTCGGGCCAAATTGTCAGGTACAATCTCAACTTCCACCTGTTGATTCTCGATTTGCTGTCCCAGTCCGTGTGCTGCAGAGGCGTCTACGTCGCCGTGGCAAATAAGCTGTTCCTCAAGGGCTGATTCAGTGGTCCGATCAGCCTGACACGCTGGCTACATGGGAAGATATAGAAGAGCTCAAGCAGCGTTTCCCAAGAGCTCCAGCTTGGGGACAGGCTGGTTTTCAAGAAGAGGGGAGTGTCAAGGCCTCTACTTCCAGCCCA
>NW_025235174.1:0-6401 GCF_018294505.1 Triticum aestivum | reverse complement strand
TCAACAGCTACTATATGCAATTCCTGTACTACGGTGATTAAAACTTGTACCAGTTAAGTAATAATGTGTACCCTGCAATCTTGGTGTTTGCTCTGCTTGTTACACCCAGCTTGCTTCCACCGACATAATTGCTGCATTGCTAAATCTTGTTTTCCGAAAACAATTTTCTGAAAATCCTAATGAAGATGTTGCATCCCATCTTAATACCTTCATATCGATCGATGTGTGTGGGAAAAAGGGAGATGGGGAGACCTACAGAAATCATGGGAGACAAACCTAAATAACAAGAACGTGTGTCCGCTATGTAGAGAATGCCGAGTGGGGAGTTTGTGTGCATATATGCATGCACGATAGAAAATTTAGTGGTACCCCCTCCCCTCAACCCCACCCCACACCACCCTCCCCACACATTTTTTGTTTTCGTGGCAATCATTCTTAGTTGGTTATGTCACTTTTAGTTCGGTTCATAAAACTGTATTGGCTGATCCAAAGTTTTCTTGCTACAGTTTTTTAATTTGTTTCGTTATCGTCGGTATGACACAAGAGTTGACTGAGAGTTCTCTACTACTCCCTCCGTAAAGAAATATAAGAGTGTTTAGTAGTGATCTAAACGCTCCTATATTTCTTTACGGAGGGAGTAAGTTCTTTTTATTTTTTTCTCGGTGTCCTCAGTACCACACAAGAGTTAACTAAGAGTTCTCTACTAAGTTCGTCAAATATTATCATCATCTGTAAGGAAAGCCATTTTGGATGTGGACAGAACATGGAGCTGAAAGAGATTTTGTGCATGGAAAATCCATGATGTTTCTTTACTTGGAGCACATAGTACAATGATAATGGAATTACTGTGATGATATCATCAAGTAAGAGAGATGCATGGCAAGTATATGAGGTAATCTACTACTCTGCATGTATTTCCTGAAATTGTAGAGAAATAGCTCCTTCTTTCCTAAAGCTTCAATTGATTCTGGATTCGTGTTAAGAAATAAGAAGCACATTTGAGCATGATTCTGATTTGTATATATACCTTAAAATTTCATATGCCACATTGTTCTTCTCTGGTGGGAGCTGGTGCAAATATATTTCAAAATCATTTCGAATCCAGGACTGGAGGTGATGTTCTTTTGTTCCAGTTTCTTATGTATATATGTAAGAATTTATCTGTAGTAGGATTATATGTTCAGACAATGTTCCAACCTATTGATACTTTAAGGATATCGGCATCATGCAGTGCAAACCAAGCACCGTGTCTCTTCAACCAATTATCACAACAGTATCGTGTGACTATGGCATATGACTGTTGAAATCACACGAGAACAACCATGGACTCAGTTTGGGGGAGCCTCATGTGCCATTTTGTTGAGTACTAAGTCATGATTTAGAATAATAGCTTCCCAGGTGATGTACCGTTGACATTAAAATTCGTTAGATTTTTTATGAGGTATATCTGTTTATTGGGAGAGAGCTTACTTAGTACGTCACGAATCTCAATTGCTTTTCTATGGATTATTTCTTTGGAACATTCTAATCTTTAGCTGTTCAAGGCTTCGTTCTCATCTAATATTGTTATGCCGTTAGTTCTGAAATATTCTATCCTGCAAGTTTTGTGGGTACAACAGAACAAAATGTCAATCTAAATATTTTGTTCTTAGCCATCACGTACTGACTAACCTTTTTTCTCCATATCCTATAACTATTGTTAATTTAATTGATTGGGAAATGCACATTATTTCTTGCAAAGAATCACGGTTATTGATCCTGTGTAAAAAGTGGAATATCAACCTGTTTGATACAACTTATTTCTGTAGTACGTTTTGTTTTGAAAAGGAGGTGCTTGTTGGTACTCTTTAATCACGTCTACTTCTGAATGTTATAGCTTTCTACTAAAATCGTAAACCAGTTAACAGTTGGCTTTACACAGCTACATTCAAAGTAATCAAAAAATGTAGTTCGTATAAAGATGTCGTTAAGAATTTGCTTCATAACTGATCACACTGCATTACCTTTTTCTTGCAGCTATATTTATATCAGTTTTGCATCTGATTTTGTGAAGTGGTGTGCATCGCAGGACACCTAAGAACAATATTTGTTCTGAATTGCTATCTCAATCTATCAAATTTGACACCCCCAATATGTCTAATCTAACTGTGAACACCTTTAGTCTATATAAGTATTTTAAACTACGATGAAAGGAGGGCTGCTGGGATGCGTGGAGTGGAGGAAAAATCTTTAGATAGATACCCATATTGATAAGACGTCAAAAGAAAATCTCATAATTACATGCATGTAAAATCATTCAAGTTTTGTGTCCAGATATACCAAATATAAAACAGTAATTTGGGTTTTTGCTACCAACTTTAACCTCTTAAGTTTTTTACTGTGAGTTTTTGACAAGCTAAGAATGTCTTATATGCTAATTTCAAACAATGATTCCTAGCATGCCAGCAACACGACATATGCTTAAAAACCTTAAAAGGGGTAGTAAATGAGACATATTTTAATTTTTATATTTCAAAATTGTGTCCGCATAACAAGATTATGGTCATATATTCAAAGGCATAAGTAATTTAACATTTTGATTCCCCATGTGTTCTATTTTTATCGACCGGGTTTCCCCATGTGTTCTGGAAATGGAGAAATGACTGTTATGAGATTCATTCGCCACAAAACAAGCTATGTGTTTAAGTGTTTTAAATAGTAAACATGAGAGATTATTCCTAAACTTAGTATTCATCAACTGTTCATTTGGTTTATGTAGAACTGTTCTATATAAAAAAAAGTTTAATGATATTTATTCAAATAACTAGCTCGTGCAGGTGTACGGGTTGATGGCTATTGTACATAACCAGAATTAAGACGGACGGCAGTTCGACCAATTCTTTCACAAAGTGCCGTGCGTGCGTAATGACGCTCGATGCACGGGCGACGCCGGCTCACCGGCTCCTAAGTTCTTTCATCATACCAAGCCTTCTGCAACGCACGGACAACGTCGTCCGTGCATTTCGCATCATTATGTACATGAGAAAAGCGTTTTGGTGTACTTGGTTCAGGGCACTTTCGTCATTGCGTTTCAGAATATTTCCTCAGGAAAAAAGAAAAGAAGCTCTACCACATTCTCAAAGAGAAAACAAAACATTCACCAAAGCGTAATATGTTTCCGTTCCAAAGAGAGGAAAATATATTTCTGTCTATCGTGGTTAGAAATTGGATTGTTAGTTTCAAAATTAATATTGGATTTGCCTCTGTCGTATTTTCTACGGTATAAGAGCATCTATAGCCGGGCGCCTCAAACTCACCTCATACGTACGGGACGGCTGCCCGGTCACTGTCCGGTCACGATTTTTTTACCGAGACGGCCCCTCAAACGGCCCTCAAAGCTCCGGGCTGACCGGCATCCCTCATAGCCAGCCGAAAAATGAGGCAGATATGGGCACTGCTGCCTCGTCGGACCCGACAGCCCAACCTCGTCCGGGCTCACATATATAACCACTTCTCTTTTTTTCAGTACAGAATGGTGTGCTGCTCTTGAGGGCTTTCGATCCACAGTCATCCATCAATGCCAAAAAGGAAAGGCTGAAAGAGTGGTTATCCTGTCAGCAGTTGTGGTTAGTTGAAGAAAACTACAAAAAGGAGAAAAAATGTTATTTTCTTGCTTCGTAGACCACTAACTTGCTCCTACAATCAGCATATGAGTCGCTTTGAAAAGAAAACAAAAAAAAATCCTTATGTAGTAAGAAAAAACTGAAAATGGAAAAAAATATTTGTTCCGTTGTTGCTTATTTGTTTTTTGATAAAAAAAAGGAAAAAAATGTGCACATTAAATTTTAGTTTCATATCCTTTGGGGTGGGTTTGGGGTTATGGCTGGTGGCCTTCACTTTTACTTATTTTTTATCATTTTATCTTTTTTATATGTGTGTGTGGTGTGGGGATGGGGTGTGGAACTCCACCTATGCCATTTTAAGTTAAACGCTTACAATTACGTAGCCCGGAAAAAATAGGAGGTGCCGACCATGAGTTCGTAGATTGTAATGTGTTGTGTTGACTCAAGGCAAACAGGATTTTTGCTTGGGCCCCAACTGCATATAAAGTAACTATACTACTAATGCAAACTCATTTCAGTTGATGGTAACACACATGCCATTTGAGAATTATTGAATTTCTTGTTTGTAAAGCTATATGTTCCCCAAAATTTTCTGAATCTTCTCTGGTCAGTGGCCCAAAGCATTTTATGTACAAAATCAATATGTTGACTTGTCTTATGCCCTATCCCATTATCATGGTATTTTCACCTGATTAGTCATTGTGACGGAGACTCGGCTTACTAGTACAACACCTTCTCTTTGAAGGTATGATTTTACTTGATTAGTCATATTATAGGTGCAACTATTCTAGTTTTGATTTCCCTGCATTCTATTCTCGATGTTGTGTTTCGCAAACAGGAATTGCTGTTGCTTAAAGGAATTGTTTACCCCCGCAAAAAAAAAGGAATTGTATTGACCAAGGCATTTCTAATGATTACGAACATTGCATCCAGTGGAGTTTGTGGCCATCTTGTTCAAGTTTGATCCGTTGCTCTCTTCTTTGTTCATTCCTTATCTGAACCTTGCTGATCTACTTGCATGAAACTGCAATGCCTGTGGATTCTGCATCCTTCGTTTTCATTCAGCTTCAGCACCAGCAACTACCGCAAACGTATCACTATATTGCCACAACAATCGTGGCTGGTGCCCTCTCTCTTGATGTTTGTGATTTTGATTCCATAGTTGCATAGTTTTCCTTTGAAACGGAATTAGTAGCTTTTCATTTCTTCGACTTTATTAATTTACGCCTCACCTCTCTTCACCATTTATGTTAAGCACTACAGATATAGTTAATTCCACCTTCATTCGGCTTAATTCATCTAAGCATACATATGTGGGATTATAAAGTCAATTTGGCTTGAGTTCATCAGCACTTGTTTTCTCTTACTCCTGGTATGATACATTTATAGGAGGTTACAGCTACTTGTTCATTCATTCACATTGGGTGGCATCAATTCCTTACCAAACCAGCCCAACACCAGACCATAACTGAACGTGGAGTATATAGACTGTCAGCCTCAAAGTAACATCTTCTTAATGTGAAACTAGGCCATACACATCACTAACTAAAACCGATTCTGCAATAGGGCGCCAAGACACTTTCTGCAAGGAATGTTACAACACATGACTGTGACGCAAGCTGACATTTTGAAAGGGGAGCAGGTCTTATTCAGTAAGCAAACATCTGGCGCACATAGTCACCTAAGTACGTTATTCTTACATTGGCATATACATCATGTCATGCTGGAGGAAGATCTCCAATATGATTCTGAAACAGAAGTAGAAAACATGGACAAACAAAAAGGCATGTGAGGAAGATCTCCAATATGATTCAGAACTCAAACATGTGTGACGAATATCAAGCTTCAGGAAAAAGACATGGAAAATTGATTTCAGAATATTCTAAAAAAATCAATTGATAATCTTAGACTGGATAATTCAAGAATAGGCTCCACAATTGAAAGGCAGCTTACTCGTGATGTGTATTCATGTAATGCAATAATAATATATGCAAACTCTACTTCTCTATTCTACATGAATTGCTTTTCTCAACTCGTCTGGCATGCACCCATACTAGGATTTATGAACATCAACTATTTTTCATAAATCATCATACGGAAAGATTCATAAATTATAATTAACTAGTATTTCGAAAATGGATTAATAAAGGATAAATAGATGGGGCCATTCTCTAGTACCAATAGAAGTGGATGCTTCCATTGTTTTCAGGTTGTTGGAAAGGAAAATGGGTTAAGGAATTTATCATATACCTACCACCATATATTCCTTAGTGATACAAAATAGTTTGATGATTGATGAACCATTAACAAAAGTAATGGAGAATTGCCACGGTCGAAAATTCATGGAGTAATGACATTATCCAACACTCCTGAAGAGTCAGTTGCACACAACAGGTTTGATTGATGTTGGCGGAGGATGAAAGGTTGGAGCGTTATAGATCGTGTTATACCACGTGCATGTGCTCGAACTAAGCATAAATGCATATCACATGCAAATGCATTGCAATAACACTTAAATCCATCCACCCAAGCGATCACCTCCTCCCACCTATCTTAGAATTGTCACACGTACCTAAGCCCTCCATTCTAGCTTACCTATGCTTGTCGTGCATACCAAGTCCACATAAAGTGAAGCACAAACTTGACTACAAGTGATGTTCCTAGCTATGTTACGTTGCTCCTTTCCCAGTGAACCTCTCCCCCCTGACCCCCCCCCCCCACACACACATACACTCATATTCCTATCCTTCTAAAGAAGATGTCAATTAGGGGATCTGGGGCCTTAGGTATGGGCTATGG
>NW_025235173.1:0-6402 GCF_018294505.1 Triticum aestivum | reverse complement strand
ACGGGGCGGCGACAACGGGGCGGGGCGGGGCGCGGCGACGGGGACGGCCAGGGCGGCGACGTCGACGGGGGCGGCGACGAGGGGCGGGGACGGCCGAGGTCGGTGACGAGGGGCGGGGGCGGCGACGTCAATGGGGACGGCGTCGATCGGGGCAGGGCGGCGCGACGGAGGGAGGAAACAGAGGGAAGAAACAGAGGGAAACTGAATTTTTTTAAGTGTTGTATATATATAGGATGGACCTTTAGTACCGGTTGGAGCCACCAACCGGTACTAAAGGTCTGTTTTGACCAGGCCAAGCGGCGGGAAGCGCACCCCCTTTAGTACCGGGTGGTGGCTCCAACCGGTACTAAAGACCCCCCCCTTTAGTACCAGTTGGTGCCACGACACTGTACTAAAGGGGTGCGCTGGCGCAGTGCGGTGCGGCAAGTTTAGTCCCACCTCGCTAGTCGAAGGGCTACCGCACTGGTTTATAAGCCCAGTGCGGTAGCTCTCTCGAGCTCCTGTCCTTAGCAGGCCTACTCGGCCTACCAATTCATTGCTGCCATGTGGGCCTACTGGGCCTTTGCGGGCCTGCATCCTGGCCCAACAAAAGGTTGAGTTTCTAGTCGTATGCAGGCTGCTTTGGCCCAGTAGGCGGGCTTTTTATTTTCTTATTTTTTTTTGCTTTTTTGTTTTATTTATTTTTGAGTTATTTTTTGCTGTATTTAGAGTTTCTTTGTGAATATTTTTGCTTTAGGCACAAAAATTTACAAACTTTGATCTGTTAGTGCCGGTAGTTTTCAAATTTGAATAGTTTAAATTTTGAATTATTTGAAATTTGTGTGAATCACTAGTTTGTGAATAACTTAACTTTGAAAAAAGATTTTTCAGTGATTCTTTTTTCTTATGTTTAATATTAGTGTGTTTTATCATTATATTCAATTTGGTAATGCTTAGGTTATTTAAAAAATGAAATGCCTTTGTAACATTTCAGTTTTCGTCGGAAACCCTAATACTTCGAAAAAGATTGTCCATTTTGTACACGAAGTGTATCCAGTTTTTGCCGGAACCCTCTCTACTTTTTTGCACATGCTATTTGTATGAAATTATGATACCATGCCAACTTTCAACCTTTTCTGAGTTCATTTCAAATGATTTTCAATTTCAGGGTCATTTAGCTGGAAAAAAAATCAGTAAATGCATGAAAAGAATTTGTTTGCACATAAAATTTCTTCGCATTTCAAATGCCAAAACACATAATTAACTACCCTAACTATTACAGACATTCCCTCCTGGGTGTGAAACACAGAAGAAAGTGATGATAGTGAAGCCGATCACATCCCAGATCTTTGGGTGTGAAACTTTTTCTTCTCGTGTGTCCCTTTGCGCCGTAGCCATGGAAAATCTTCATCATTTAACTGGATGCTCGGGTCGATATTCACTGTGAATGGAGCAATTTCATCAAACTTTTCATAATCTTCTGACATGTCTGTCTTGTCATTCACTCCCACGATGTTTCTTTTTCCTGAAAGAACTATGTGGCGCTTTGGCTCGTTGTATGATCCATTCGCTTCCTTATCTTTTCTTTTTCTCGGCCTGGTAGACATGGCTTTCACATAAAAAACCAGCGCCACATCATTGGCTAGGACGAATGGTTCCTCTGCATACGCAAGATTGTTGAGATCCACTGTTGTCATTCCGTACTGCGGGTCTTCCGTTACCCCGCCTCGTGTCATATTGACCCATTTGCACCGAAACAAAGGGACCTTCAAATCACCTAATCCATAGTTAAGTTCCCATATGTCCTCTATGTAACCATAATATGTTTCCTTTCCCGTGTTGGTTGTTGCATCGAAGCAGACACCACTGTTTTGGTTGCTGCACTTCTTATCTTGGGCGATCGTGTAAAATGTATTCCCATTTATCTGGTACCCTTTGAAAGTCATTATATTCGAAGATGGTAACTGGGACAGCGAGTACAGGTCATTTTGAATATCACCATCATTCAGGGCATGTTTCTGCAACCAACCGGCAAAAGTCCTCGTTTGTTCACGTGTAATCTAGTCGTCAGAATTCTCCGGTTGTTTGGACTGTAGAAAATTCTTGTGTTCCTCCATATACGGAGCCACCAAGGCGGAATTCTGTAGAACTGTGTAGTGTGCTTCAGTGAGAGAATGCCCGTCCATACATATTATTTGATGCCCTCCTAGCATGCCTTTTCCTTCCAGTCTGCCCTTATGCCGCGATTCAGGAACACCAATCGGCTTAAGGTTAGGAATAAAGTCAATACAAAACTCAATGACCTCCTCGTTTTCATGGCCCTTCGAGATGCTTCCTTCTGGCCTAGCACGGTTATGAACATATTTCTTCAAGACTCCCATGAACCTTTCAAAGGGGAACATATTGTGTAGAAATACAGGACCCAAAATGTTAATCTCTTCGCAAAGGTGAACTAGGACGTGCGTCATGATGTTGAAGAAGGATGGTGGGAACACCAACTCGAAACTGACAAGACATTGCACCAAATTATTTTGTAACCTTGGTATGATTTCTGGATTGATTACCTTCTGAGAGATTGCATTGAGGAATGCACATAGCTTCACAATGGCCAATCGAACGTTTTCCGGTAGAAGACCCCTCAATGCAACCGGAAGGAGTTGCGTCATAATCACGTGGCAGTCATGAGACTTTAGGTTCTGGAACTTTTTCTCTGCCATATTTATTATTCCCTTTATATTCGACGAGAAGCCAGACGGTACCTTCATGCTGAGCAGGCATTCGAAGAAGATTCCCTTCTCTTCTTTGGTAAGAGCGTAGCTGGCCTGACCCTAATGTATGTCGTCTTTTCCGTGCATATGTTGCTGGTCCTCCCATGCCTCTGGTGTATCTTTTGTCTTCCCATACACGCCCAAAAAGCCAAGCAGGGTCACGAAAAGATTCTTCGTCACGTGCATCACGTTGATTGCGGAGCGGACCTCTAGGTCTTTCCAATATGGCAGGTCCCAAAATATATATTTCTTCTTCCACATGGGTGCGCGTCCGTCAGCGTCCTTCGGAACAGGTTGTCCGCCAGGACCCTTTCCAAAGATTACCTTCAAATCCTTGACCATATCATGTACATCATCACCAGTACGGTGGCGAGGCTTCGTCCGGTGATCCGCCTCACCTTTGAAATGCTTGCCTTCTTTCTTACGGGATGCCTGCTCGGAAGAAATCGACGATGTCCCAGGTACACATTCTTCTTACAACTATTCAAATATATACTGTCGGTATCATCCAAACAGTGCGTGCATCCGCGGTATCCCTTGTTTGTCTGTCCTGAAAGGTTACTGAGAGCAGGCCAATCATTGATGGTCACGAACAACAACACCTTTAGGTCAAATTCTTCCCCCATGTGCTCATCCCACGCACGTACAACTGTTCCATTCCACAGTTGTAAGAGTTCTTCAACTAATGGCCTTAGGTACACATCAATGTCGTTGCCGGGTTTCTTAGGGCCTTGGATGAGCACTGGCATCATAATGAACTTCCGTTTCATGCACAACCAAGGAGGAAGGTTATACAAACATAGAGTCACAGGCCACGTGCTATGGTTGCTGCTCTGCTCCCCAAAAGGATTAATGCCATCTGCGCTTAGACCAAACCATACGTTCCTTGGGTCACCTGCAAACTCCTCCCAGTACTTTCTCTCGATTTTTCTCCACTGCGAACCGTCAGCGGGTACTCTCAACTTTCCGTCTTTCTTACAGTCTCCTGCGTGCCACCGCATCGCCTTCGCATGCTCTTTGTTTTGGAACAAACGTTTCAACCGTGGTATTATAGGAGCATACCACATCACCTTGGCAGGAATCTTCTTCCTGGGGCGCTCACCCTCAACATCACCAGGGTCATCGCGACTGATCTTATAACACAATGCACCGCATACCGGGCAAGCATTCAAATCCTCGTACTCACCGCGATAGAGGATGCAGTCATTAGGGCATGCATGTATCTTTTGCACCTGTAACCCTAGAGGGCAGACAGCCTTCTTTGCTTCATACGCACTCTCGGGCAATTCGTTGTCCTTTGGAAGCATATTCTTTATCATTACCAACAACTTTCCAAATCCCTTGTCAGATACACCATTCTCTGCCTTCCATTGCAGCAATTCAAGTGTGGTGACCAACTTTTTTTTGTCAGCTTCGCAATTCGAGTACAACAATTTCTTGTGATCCTCTAACATGCGCTGCAACTTCGTCCTCTCCAGATCACTTGCACAGTTTCTCTTTGCATCGGCAATGGCCCGACCTAGATCATCAGCGGGCTCATCTGATGCCTCTTCTTCAACTTCTTGCTACATTGCCGGCTCAGCTTCTTCCCCCATTGTTGTATCATTGTATTCAGGGAACCCATGGACAGGATAGCCGTCGTCGTCCTCTTCTTCGTCATTGTCTTCCATCACAACCCCTATTTCTCCGTGCTTGGTCCAAACATTATAGTGGGGCATGAAACCGGACTCAAATAGGTGGACGTGAATGTTTCTTGACGTAGAGTAACTGTGACCATTCTTACAGCCAGCACATGGACAAGGCATAAAACCATCCGCCCGCTTGTTTGCCTCAGCGGTAAGCAGAAAAGTATGCACACCATTAATGAACTCGGGAGAGCATCTGTCATCATATATCCATTGTCGGCTCATCTTCATTACACAACACCGAATAGACCAAATTAATACAAGTTCATACATAAAGTTCATACATAAAGTTCATATACAACACTTAATTAAATGCAACATACAAATTACTCTCTAGCTAAAGAATTTAAATGCAACAACAAATGTGATGAAGATCGCAATTAAGGTAACAATTGATCCAACATCATAATGATACCAAGCCACACTATCAATGGCATATTTTCTAATCTTTCTAATCTTCAACCTCATTCGACGACATCGGCAACATGCAACTCCAATTCCATCTTCTCCCCCTCAATTCTTTTCAATTTTTCTTTCAAATACTCATTTTCTCTTTCAACTAAATTTAACCTCTCGACAATAGGGTTGGTTGGAATTTCCGGTTCACATACCTCCTAGATAAAAATATCTATGTCAACTTGATGGGCATAATTGGTCATAAACACGAAATGTAACAACTAGTTTTAAATGAGAATATACCACATCCGAATCATAACAAGGACGAGGGCCGACGGGGGCGGATATCAAAACCATGGCACTATGTATAACAAACAACGTCTGGGTAAGATAATTATATGAGTAACTATATATCTAAATCACACAAACATCAATTTGGTAATGTAAAACATTCATGAACAAGAGCCTCACCACAAGGTGGTGCCGGCGACGGGACGGTGCGGGCGATCGACGGTGGTTACGACGGAGATTTAGCACGCACTAAGTAAACCACACCTACATATGCAAACTAAGTGTTATTTTTGACCTCAAATTGCATATAAATCAAATACTAGCAAATATAATTCCTCCCAAATTAATCACTATACAAAGCATTGCAAGAGCTAATCTAGCAATGAGAGTTGAAAGGACAAAGTTGCTAACCTTTGTGATCATTTGAATGGATGGGGGCCTTCAAATCTTGACAAATTTTGGGCAAAATTTCTGAGGAGCTCGAGGAAGAGAGGGGAAGAACAGAGGAAGTGAGGGGAAAGGGGAAGAACAGAGTGGCTCGGGTGGACGAAGGGTTTATGTAGGTCGACCTTTAGTACCGGTTCGTGCCACGAACCGGTACTAAAGGTGCTAGAGGGGCCCCAGACTGACAACACCCTGCCACCACTCTCTTTAGTACCGGTTCATGGCACGAACCGGTACTAAAGGTTCGCCATGAACCGGTACTAATGAGAACGGCTGGCTAGCCGTTGGAACCGGCACTATTGGACACATTAGTGCCGGCTCAAAATCAAACCGGCACTAATGCGTCTCATATTAGGTCCGTTTTCTACTAGTGGAAGATATAGGAGGCTGAGCTTGGAAGACAAGAAGGAAACAAAAAGATGGTTAGAAGAGTAGAAGAAGCAAGATGGTAGAAGAGTATAAGAAGCAAACATGAGTGCCAAGTTAAAAAAGTCTGAGGATAGAAGAGTAGAAGAAACAACGGAAGTGACTGGATCCGGACAAGTGGCAAGAAACCTTAGAATTAGAAGAAACAAGATATTGACGGGCTATATGAGCTTGGAAGACACCAAGGAAAAATATGGTAAATGAGTAGAAGAAGCAATCATTAGTGCCAAGTAAAGTCTAAGGATAGTTGTTGGAATAGCTCTAGTCTCTGAGAGAAAGTTAAGAATAGTTGTGATAATAGTTGTAGTAACATGGTAAGGAGTAGTATTTTGTTAGAGGTAGTTTAGAAAGAGGTGGAATTTAAGATCTGTTCAATAGTGTCTTGCTGGTGTGGTGGATGAAAATACTAAGCC
>NW_025235172.1:0-6402 GCF_018294505.1 Triticum aestivum | reverse complement strand
GAGAGAGAGAGAGAGAGATTAAACACATAGCTATTGGTACATACCCTCAGCCCCGAGGGTGGACTACTCCCTCCTCGTCATGGATAGCGCCCGGATGATGGAGATGGCCACCGGTGATGGGAAGGGCTCCCAAGAGTTTTTTGGTGGCTATAGAGGCTTGTGGCGGCATAACTCCCGATCTATTTTATGTTCTGGAAGTTTTACGGTACGTAGGTATATATGGGTGAAAGGAGTACGTCGGTGGACCGAAGGGGGGGGGCACGAGGCAGGGGGGCATGCCCCAAGGGGGTGGGCACGCCCCCCACCCTCGTGGGCACCTCCCTTCTTCCCTGACGTGCACTCCAAGTCCATCGGGTGGCTTTCTTTCCAAAAATAACTTCTCTAGTTGATTTCGTTCCATTTTGGCTCCGTCTGATATTCCTTTTCCTCGAAACACTGAAATAGGCATAAAACAACAAATCTGGGCTGGGCCCGGTTAATAGGTTAGTCCCAAAAATAATATAAAAGTGGATAATAAAGCCCATTATTGCCTAAAACAGTAGATAATGTAGCATGGAGCAATCAAAAATTATAGGTACGTTGGAGACGTATCAGGATGTATTCCAGCCTCACTATTTTCAGGCGTGTTGTCCAGGGTGTACTGAAACACAAGAAGTTTAAAGATACTCCTTAATTTGTGAGGCATACTATTCTTGTCAAGCTTATGCAGGAAGATGACGTGGCAAACCTCCAAAAAAAGTTTATGAGTAGCAAGGCCACAAGGTTATCTTCAGGAAGGTTCACAGGATTGAGTTGCTGCCGGACGTCCTCGATGATGTTCATGGCAAGGTTCATCTTGTGTCTATCCCAAATTAGATTGAGGCATGAAATAGTTTCCCCAACTAGTGTTTAAAACCAGTTTGGATTGTGTCTAATTATCTGAACCCTGCCTATTATCGAGCCCTCTGGGGCTAGTACTCTGTTCGAAGCCGTCCTTTGGAACTACTAATACTTTTGTGTGCCCGTGAATCATGTGAGAACCATCCTAATTGTAGCCGAAGCTGATGCGTCCTCACTAGTTTTTTCATGTAATATGGCATGGTAAGACATATGTTGTCTCAGTTTATCATATGAGCAATGTGTGTGTAATGAAATAGAATACTTGTTCGAGAAATATGCGCTGACATATACATTTGGTACGTAAGGCTGGTTAAGTACTTGTAAACACTGTTCATGCGACCCCACTTGTAAGCAATTGTGCAAGACATGACACATTGGCTCAGCTCACTTCAACACTAGAAAAGTCGGCTATCGACCAGCTGACAATCAATAATCAGATGTCTAACATATAAGCAACTACATATCTTTTTACAGTGGTTCATGTAGTTAATTGAGGCCACAATATAAATTCGAAACGTTCACATGCTAGTCCAGCGTTCATGTGAAACATTCACATTAAACTCAGCTTCATAAAATACTTCAAAAGCATAAGTTAAGGAATTTTAGAAATCTCAACGATTCACATAACATAACAAATATTTACTAGTTCACAACAAATGACAAAGTTGTGAGAAGGTTTACAAATCAGGAAAAATCAAGGAAGGCTTCTTTGAGCAAAGGGCCTCCCTAGGCAGGCTTTAATTTCTTGGAGTTCGCTCTGGTTTTCTTGTTGCCACCATCCAGGGTTAGGTTCTCTCATTCCAAAATAACCAATTATAATTGTGTTATCATTTGGAGTGCTGAACAGAACAATGGTGTACTGACCATCTGAACTTCTTTTGCAGTTCCACTAAATTTACGCACTGCTCTTTGCAGAAATAAGCAGACCACAATGCCTCATGTTTGTGCACCAGCCCAAAAACCTTCATCAGCCATGCCAGCTAGTCCTCTGTGCATCTATAAACTGGAAATAAAGTGCATTCTCGACTAGGATGCAGTTGTTTTCGCTCATCCCTGCACTACAATCAGGATACAAATCAGCTTCTTTTAGATTGCGTTGGTCATTATACCTAGTTACTACCAATGTAGGAATACCTGGAATACGGGAGGTTAGATGATGGCAGCTAGGAATAGCCATCTCATTTTGTGCAGTTCTAGTAAAACTGAGGTGTGTACTTTTGTTTGCACAGATAGAAACGATATGGAGACAGACATCCCTGTTTGTGCAAATATGAAATATGGTTATTTTAATAGTGACAATTATTTGAAGTGGCATATGATTAACAGCAGCATTTATTGTTTTATAGTTGGCACTACATTGACAGTATGAAAGTGCCATTAAGTAAGAAGTAGCATCACATCACATCAACACCACCACTAGATTAACATGCATAATAATAGCAATAGTATTACTGTCATGACAATATCACATGGTCAGTAAATGTGCAATCAAATTTGTGCAGTTCCACCGGGATGAAGCAATGTTAGCGGTGTGAGATTTAAGTGTAACTGCATTGTCGGTAGAGATATGGGCGTAGGGACAGCAAGGGCATAAAGTGGTCAGGAAGATGTGGTCGCCAAGAGCGGCAAACACTCAAGTAGCATGTCTGCAGTTGTCCCATTTTATCTCCTCGACGACATTTTCCTATGTGAGCACAAGAAATCTAGACCTGCTCGTTCTCATTTGCGTTGTCCCACAACACCCCACACTTTCTTTCCCTTTTCGGCCAAGAGACAGGTCCACTTCCCCCCACCCTTTGCCATCCACCACACTTTCTTCGCCTTTTCAACCACGAGACCTGTTGGGTAGCCAGTATCTACTACATTCCATCGTTCCTCTTAGAACCAAATCCTAGATTCATGCTACAGCTTTCCCACTTTCTTCCTTGTTTGAACCAACTCTTAGATTCGACTGTATGAGCGAGCTTTACCTCTAATAATAGTAAAAGTCTAGGTGGCTTTGTAATAGTTGACGGAAGTAGAAAAAGATCCACACGCAACGATGCAGGGAGCTGGGGTTGTAGAAAATGGCTGGTTTCGAAGGAATATATACATGAGGGTCATCGGGATGTGGCAAAGACGCTGTCGGGAGGCTGCATCTTCGCCACAATACCACAGGGAGGAAGAAGGGGTCAGAGGCCCTCCCGAGCCGGCGCTATCTCGGGGAGAACGACACGGCCGCCGATCAGGATGTGCAAGCAGCTGTCGGTCTCCTCCGTCGCTGCCAACGATAACGTGAATGATGCACCTACAACCTAGCCCTGGCCGAGGTGGTCCGGCCGATTTGTGACCAGGCGTGAGCAAAGAGAGTGTGGCCGCCCATGTCTTGCTTAGATCCAGGGAGCCTGAGAGAGTGAAATAGAGGAACCCTAGTAAAGCAAGCATCGATGCTCCTGGTTATACATATAGTGGAGTGATTTTGTTGTAGCAGCCGTTATTAAATTGAATACGCGTGAACCACTATTTTCATTTAAAGTTCAAGTAAAAATAAAACTCGATCAATAATGTGTCACCACTACTAGCTCGCACTATCAAATCACGGCGTCCATGATGCTCTATGTATTATATCATTCACGTGCGGTCCCTGACCCTCCATCAAGTTGAAAACTAGACTAGTCAAAATGTCAATTGGGATGCCTCCTTGTAAACAAATGCGCTCCTAGCTTAAAAAATGCGCTCCTGCGTGTACCCACGAGTGGGTGTGAGAGAACTAGTGCGTGTGTGCACCGCTTCTCTTCGTGAGAGAACAATATACTACGCCCAAAGAACATTTGCCACAAGATTAATAGTATAAGTGTGTGATGTGTTAGTTAAAATAAAAGGTGCGCGACGTCTTTTATTTTTTAGAAGTTCAGAGGGTAGGGTGTGAAGATCACATATGTGTGTGACGTCTACCTATAGATAGACGGTGGGTACGAGAGGACTAAGGAGAGTTGTGACTTGTGAGGGTGCGTTTGTGAGTGAGAGAGAGGGGGCATGTATCAATGCAATACATGTGTCCATAAATCATATCTGAAAAATGTTCGATAGAAGTCATTTCCTGACAAAGCCATAAGATTGGCATCCAATTGTTTCAGTTTTGCCATGTCACTTAAGAGAACAACCAGTCCCTTGACACAAAACTCTTCCACGTGAGTGTTAGCAACTTCCGTATGCTCCTCCTTCCGTTCCAAAATGTAGTGCATATAGCTTTATTGAAAATTCGAACCTCGCAAACTTTTACTGAGTTTTTGTATACCAAAGTGCACATATAGAATACCAGTATATACCATTTCATTCATCTTCGAGAGGTAACTATAAAGATGGGGGAGGAGTGTACAAAGAAAGACCGTCGTATCACCTGCAGAAATTTTAAACATCCTTTTGTGTGGAGTAATATCATAGGAACTCTATATGATATGAATTTTATAGGATTTTTTCTTTTAGAGCTAGTTGGTTCATAGGAATAGATTCATATACTCCATATTTGAAAGGAAAATAAACATGATATCATTTTTATAGCCATAGAGCCACTTGGTTCATCTGAATGGATTCCTATACTCCCACAATTTGAAAGAAAAATAAACATTAGGCTATATTCAATAGAAAAGTTCCTATGACGTGAACCAAATGGCATATCTTTTCTAATCCCTCCTCATAGGAATTGAGATACATGTCATCTCTAGATTTAATTTAAAAGTTCATATGATGTGAACCAAATGACATCTCTTTTCTAATCCCTCCTCATACGAATTGAGATACATGTCATCTCTAGATTCAATAGAAAAGTTCCTATGATGTGAACCAAATGACATCTCTTTTCCAATCCCTACTCATAGGAATTGAGATATCTGTCATATCTTTCCCTACAACTTCCATATATACATCTTCTATTCCTAAATAGCCGGTACAACCCACTAGTAGCTTTTTTCCTGCATATGCAACTATGGCACATGAACACGTCATGCATGCAAGTCATAAATCAAATTGTTTTTGTACTCTAGGCCTGCAAGCACCACATCATCAATTCGTGCATGTTACTCATATGTTAGTTCGTGCATTAGATTTTGTATTGACAATGTATGTGTTGGTCATGTGCACACATATGTAGTTTACATTCACATTTTTGTTAGAAATGTCTTTCTTTTAATTGCAATTCTTTTTTTCTATGTATTACATTTTCATTCTAAGCATACATTTACTTCCCATTAGTTATAGATGTTTTTGGAGGAACTTTTATGCATTATTTTGAGAAGAAAATTTCACGCGGCCACGGATATATCAAAACGCGGGGCCGATGCATCATTGCCTTTCGGTCAAACCTATGTCCACAATTTTTTGTACGTATATCTCCACTGCTCCCCGAAACCAAAATGTTGCCTCATTCCCGTAAAACGAAGCGGCCCACCCATATTAATGCGTCGCCTCGAACCCAAATGCCGTAGTACTCCTACAAACCCTACCAGCCGCATGTATCATTGGTTTTCTTAAAAAGGACGATTTGTAGTGGAGGCTCCTACCCTAGGGTTCCCTAGGTAGCTGCCGCACGCATCATTGGTTTTCTTTTTTCTTTATGCTCTTGTGCCCTAGAGTGAAATGATGGCTGCCTCGTTCGTCCAATTTAATGCGGGAAAGGTGGGGCTTTGTGATTTGACAAATCATCACTTATTTACTACTACTGCGGCGCTACGATCGGGGTGCCTCCACGTCCAACTGCTGATCCAAACTGTAATTTGGTGCATCGCACGTGGAACAAGATGGTGGATGAGCCACATGTTGGCCAAAGGGGTCTTGTTAAGTGTGTCGCCATTTCGTGTGCGGACTGACCCTGCTGAGTTGCTACGCCAACACGATAGGATCAGCCTACCACTTGGTTTTGCTCCTTGGTGAATCCCAACTATATTGATCTAAAAAGATACTATTCCCTCCGTCTTAGTTTATAGGGCATGCACATAGTTCTAGGTCATCCATTTGACTAACTAAATATGAGTTATATGTCACAAAAAGTATATCATTGGATTCTTAAGCGGATGTAGTTTCGCAACATATATTTGTCATCACATATAAGACATATATAGCTAGTTAAATTCTCAACCTAGAACGACGTGCATGCCCTGTAAACCGAGACGGAGGAAGTAGTAACAAGGAGGTGATTTTACCAAGCGGTGGGCGAGGGAGCATGGCCTTTCATGTGGTCCCATGTGTCATGATGTACCAAGGCGATGCGCGTCCCTCTTGAAGCAGAACAATGGCAGAAGCAATACATGGTTTTCTTGAAGGGGATGATGGCGTAGCAGATTCAGCGAAGTTTGAAATAATGGTTGCTTCGTCTGTTTGGGGGAAAGGTGTGGCATTGTGATTTCATGTGTCATTACTCATTATTACTAGTGGGGCTCTAGGACAGGGGTGCGTCCCCCCTGCTGTTCTGCACTATTATTTGGTGCATGACACATCGACCCTGTTGCTACACATCCCGCATGTCGGCGAGAGGAAGTACATAATTCA
>NW_025235171.1:0-6402 GCF_018294505.1 Triticum aestivum | reverse complement strand
GAGTCCTGTTAGCCCGCTACAGCCCGGTTCACCGGAGTCCTGCTAGCCCAGTGCTACAGCCTGGATTCACTCGCTGATGACCGACACGTTCGATGCTGGGTCATGGATGCCTGTCCCTATAAGTCTGTGCCACTTTGGGTTTACGACTAGCCATGTCAGCCTGGGCTCCTTATCATATGGATGCTAGCGACACTGTCATATACGTGTGCCAAAAGGCGCAAACGGTCCCGGGCAAAGGTAAGGCGACACCCATGGGAATACCGTGCGTGAGGCCGCAAAGTGATATGAGGTGTTACATGCTAGATCGATGTGGCATTGAGTCGGGGTCCTGACAGCCCTCCACCCTCGTGGAGGCCTCGTGTCCTTCCCGGACTTCTTCTTATTTTCCTAAATTCTTAAATATTCCAAAACGGAGAAAAATGCCATTAGAACTGTTTTGGAGTCGGTTTACTTACCGCACCACATACCTATTCCTTTTCGGAGTCTGAAACGTTCTGGAAAGTGTCCCTTATGTATTCCTCCGGGGTTACGGTTTCAATAATATTAGTTTCAACATTTATGGGATTACCTGAGATATAATGTTTGATTCTTTGACCGTTCACCACCTTCGGATTTGTGCCTTCGAAGTTTTTGATTTTTATGGCACCAGAACGGTAGACCTCCTCGATAACGTAAGGACCTTCCCATTTAGAGAGAAGTTTTCCTGCAAGAAATCTTAAACGGGAGTTGAGTAGCAACACATAATCACCTACGTTAAATTCACTCTTTTGTATCCTTTTGTCATGCCATCTTTTAAGTTTTTCTTTAAACAACTTGGCATTCTCATATGATTGGGTTCTCCATTCATCAAGTGAGCTAATATGAAATAACCTCTTCTCACCGGCAAGTTTGAAATCATAGTTGAGCTCTTTAATAGCCCAATATGCCTTATGTTCAAGTTCGAGAGGTAAGTGACATGCTTTTCCATATACCATCTTATACGGAGACATACCCATAGGATTTTTATATGCAATTCTATAGGCCCACAATGCATCATCAAGTTTCTTGGACCAATTCTTTCTAGATCTATTAATAGTCTTTTGCAAAATTAATTTGAGCTCTCTATTACTCAACTCTACTTGACCACTAGACTGTGGGTGATAAGGAGATGCAATTCTATGATTAACATCATACTTAGCAAGCATTTTACGGAAAGCACCATGAATAAAATGTGAACCACCATCAATCATTAAGTATCTAGGGACTCCAAACCTCAGAAAAATAACTTCTTTAAGCATCTTAATAGAGGTGTTATGATCAGCACTACTAGTTGGAATAGCTTCTACCCACTTAGTGACGTAATCAACAGCAACTAAAATATGTGTATATCCATTAGAGGCATAAAAAGGTCCCGTGTAATCAAAGCCCCAAACATCGAATGGTTCAATAACAAGAGAATAATTCATAGGCATTTCTTGATGTCTACTAATATTACCAATTCTTTGACATTAATCACATGACAAGACAAACTTACGGGCATCTTTGAAGAGAGTAGGCCAATAAAAACTGGATTGCAATACCTTATGTGCAGTTCTACCTCTAGCGTGCTGTCCTCCATATGGTTCAGAGTGACACTTGCGTAGGATCGGTTCCTGTTCATGCTCAGGTACACAACGTCTAATAACACCATCTACTCCTTCTCTATAAAGGTGTGGGTCATCCCAGAAGTAATGTCTTAAATCATAAAAGAACTTTTTCTTTTGCTGGTATGTGAAACTAGGTGGTATAAATTTAGCAACAATGTAATTAGCATAATCAGCATACCATGGAGCAGTACGAGAAGCATTAATGACCGCTAATTGTTCATCAGGAAAGCTATCATCTATAGGTAGTGGGTCATCAAGAACATTCTCTAACCTAGACAAGTTGTCTGCAGCGGGGTTCTCAGCTCCCTTTCTATCAATAATATGCAAATCAAATTCTTGAAGCAAGAGAACCCATCTAATAAGTCTAGGTTTAGCATCTTTCTTTTCCATAAGATATTTAATAGCAGCATGATTAGTATGAATAGTTACTTTAGAATCAACAATATAAGGTCTGAACTTATCACATGCAAATACAACTTCTAAGAATTCTTTTTCCGTAGTAGCATAATTTCTCTGGGCAGTGTCAAGAGTTTTACTAGCATACTGGATAACATTTAATTTCTTATCAACTCTTTTCCCTAGAACAACACCTACAGCATAATCACTAGCATCACACATAATTTCAAAGGGTAAATTCCAATCAGGTGGTTGAACAATAGGTGCAGTGATCAAAGGTTTCTTAAGTATTTCAAATGCTTCTACACAATCATCATCAAAGACAAACGGAATATCTTTTTGCAGTAAATTAGTTAGAGGCCTAGAGATTTTAGAAAAGTCCTTAATGAACCTCCTATAAAAACCGGCATGACCAAGGAAACTTCGTATACCTTTAATGTCGTTGGGACACGACATATTTTCAATAGCATCAACTTTAGCTTTATCAACTTCAATACCTCTTTCAGAAATTTTATGCCCCAAGACAATGCCTTCATTAGCCATAAAGTGACACTTCTCCCAATTCAAGATGAGACTAGTGTCTTCACATCTCTGCAAAACTCGATCAAGGTTGCTCAAGCAATCATCAAAAGAGGATCCCTAAACAGAGAAATCATCCATGAATACCTCACAAATCTTTTCACAGAAGTCAGAGAATATAGCCATCATGCATCTTTGAAAGGTAGCAGGTGCATTACATAAACCAAAAGGCATACGTCTATAAGCAAAAGTATCGAAAGGGCAAGTAAAAGTAGTTTTTGATTGATTGTCCGCTGACACAGGTATTTGTGAGAAACCATAATAACCATCTAGAAAGCAGAAATGTGTATGTTTGGATAGTCTTTCTAGAATTTGATCAATAAAAGGTAAAGGATAATGATCTTTCTTAGTAGCTTTATTTAATTTACGGAAATCAATTACCATCCTATAACCTGTAATAATTCTTTGCGGAATCAATTCATCTTTATCATTAGGAACAACAGTGATACCTCCCTTCTTAGGGACGCAATGGACAGGACTTACCCAATCACTATTAGCAACGGGATAAATTATACCTGCCTCAAGGAGCTTTAGTATTTCCTTTCTTACCACTTCTTTCATCTTAGGATTTAACCGCCGTTGATGATCTCTGACTGGTTTGGAGCCTTCGTCCAATTTAATTTTGTGTTGGCATAGAGTGGGACTAATGCCCTTAAGATCATCGAGAGTATATCCAATAGCAGAACGGTGCTTCTTTATGTTTTCAATAATCTTTCCTCTTCCTGCTCTGAAAGGTTAGCACTAATAATAACAGGATATATCTTCCTTTCATCAAGATAAGCATATTTAAGATTATCAGGTAAAGGTTTAAGCTCAAACACGGGATCACCCTTGGGTGGAGGGGGATCCCCTAGGATCTCAACAGGCAAGTTATGTTTCAGAATAGGACCCTGTTGAAAGAATACTCCATCTATCTCCCTTCTGTTATTCATAAACATATCATTTTCATGGTCTAGCAAATATTGTTCTAACGGATCAGTAGGAGGCACGGCAATAGAAGCAAGACCAATAATTTCATCTTTACTAGGAAATTCTTTATCATGGGGTTGTCTACGGAATTTAGCAAAATTAAACTCATTTTTCTTATCCCCCAAGCCAATTGTAACAACATCCTTTTCACAATCAATCTTAGCATTAACGGTATTCAAGATGGGTCTACCAAATATAATGGGACAAAAGCTATCTTGTGGGGAACCAAGAACAAGAAAATCAGCAGGATATTTAACTTTCCCACACAAGACTTCAACATCTCTAACAATCCCAAATGGTGAAATAGTATCTCTATTGGCAAGCTTAATTGTAACATCAATCTCTTCTAACTCCACAGGTGCAATATTATGCATAATTTCTTCATATAAGGAAATAGGTATTGTGCTAGCACTAGCACCCATATCACGTAATCCATGATAACAATGATCTCCCATTTTAACAGAAACAACAGGCATGCCTACAACATGTTTATGTATCTTAGCATCAGGTCTAGCAATATTAGCAGCTTCCTCACAGAAATAAATAACATGCCCATCAATATTATCAGCCAAGAGATCTTTAACCATAGCAATACTAGGTTCAACTTTAATTTGCTCAGGAGGTGTATATGTTCTAGTATTACTCTTACAAACAACAGTCGAAGTTTTAGCATGATCCTTTATCCTAACAGGAAAAGGTGGTTTCTCAACATAAGTAGTAGGAACAATAGGATCATTATAAGTGATAGTCTTTTCTTCAACTATAACAGGTGCAACTACTTTTACTTCAATGAGAGGATTATATTTAAACCACTTCTCCTTAGGGAGATCAATGTGAGTAGCAAAAGATTCACAGAAAGAAGCTCCTATCTTAGAGTCAAGTCCATATTTAGCTCTAAATCCATGAAAAGCATCGGTATCCATAAAATATTTAACACAATCAAACTTAGGTGTCATACCTGACTCCTTACCATCGCCAGAACCCCAATCTTCAGAGTTGCGTTTAATTCTTTCCAATAAGTCCCACTTGAATTCAATAGTCTTCAACATATAAGAACCAGCACAAGAAGTATCGAGCATGGTGCGATCATTGAGAGAAAGCCAAGCATAATTTTTTTGAATAATCATATCTCTTGAGAGCTCATGATTGGGGCAAGAATATAACATTGACTTAAGCCTCCGCCAAGCTTGAGCGATACTTTCTCCTTCGCGAGGCCAAAAATTATATATATAATTACGATCACGATGAACAAGATGCATAGGATAGAACTTCTGGTGAAATACCAATTTCAATCATTTATAGTTCCAAGATCCCGTACCATCACATAGCCTATACCATGTCAATGCATCTCCCTTCAAAGATAAAGGGAAGACCTTCCTCTTAACCACATCATCGGGTATACCTGCAAGCTTAAATAATCCACAAACTTCATCCACATAGATAAGGTGAAAATCTGGATGCAATGTTCCATCTCCTGAAAGGGGATTAGCTAGTAGTTTCTCTATCATACTCGAAGGAATTTCAAAGTAAACATTTTCAGTAGGTTCAGTAGGTTGAGGAGCAACTCTTTGCTCTACTGGTTGGGGCGAAGATGCCCCGAACAGGCCCCTCAAAGGATTAGTTTCCATAGTAACAAGTGACAGTACATTTCAGCACACTATATAAATGTTTCCTTACCAAGTTCCACTCACCAAAGGCGCTTCACTCCTCGGCAACGATGCTAGAAAAGATTCTTGATGACCCACAAGTATAAGGGATCTATCATAGTCCTTTTGATAAGTAAGAGTGTCGAACCCAATGAGGAGCAGAAGGAAATGACAAGCGGTTTTCAGTAAGGTATTCTCTGCAAGCACTAAAATTGTAGGTAACAGATAGTTTTGTGATAAGATAATTTGTAATGGGTAACAAGCAATGAAAGTAAATAAGGTGCAGCAAGGTGGCCCAATCCTTTTTGTAGCAAAGTACAAGCCTGGACAATATCTTATAGTGAGAAAAGCGCTCTAGAGGACACATGGGAATTATCGTCAAGCTAGTTGATAGAGGCAAAGGTGTCCCGTCTTTCGATGAGATGATGGATATCGCTTTGGTGGCAGTCGACTTTGACGATCCGACTACGAACGTGCGAGGACGTCGCGCCTTAGCAATCGCTAAACCAACTTCGAGAGGTTATTGACCACGCCGGAGCATGATCAACCTGACCTCGAGGGTCTGTTTCCTGCGAGCAAACGAAGAACAAGCAAGAAACTGAGATTACAATCTGGATATTGCGAATATAAGATGAAAGCTTTATTGATCAAGGTGGGGTTCTGTGACGCCTTTGTCTGGTCGTTGAACACAAACGAAGTACGCGAAGTTGCAGCTATGGCGAACTTCTAATCTAAACAAAACCCAAAGTCTAAACAATGCCCTAAGGGCTGTATATATGGAGGAAGAGGGGGGAATTTCGTGGCCCTTGGTGGAGGGGTCCGAAATCAACCCTATCTCTTGTTTCCCCACACATACGGACTCTAAAAATAGCCTATACTTATGTATTTCGAAATTACATGGCCCTGGCCCAATAATAAGGTGACGCAGCACCTAAAATAGCCTCGGGACGAAATTTATGAAGTGGCATCTTGTATATTTCGTCCAAGGCTTCATGCACCCATTATGGTGGCTTCAAAGTCCTGAAATCATCACTTGTAACTCCGTTCTTGTTCCCCTTGCGCATGCCATCATCTCCATGCTTGTTCTTGCTCCAATGTTCATCCTTCTCCAAGCTAGGCCCTTCATTTGTAAGCAAAACAAATGTATCCAATTTAGGCAGCATCATATTCTCATGAACATTAGAATC
>NW_025235170.1:0-6403 GCF_018294505.1 Triticum aestivum | reverse complement strand
GGGGGGGGGTGAATAGGCGTTTTAAAATCTTATATGGATTTGGCTATATCCTAATGCGGAAATAAACTAAGAGGATACTTTTCAAGCACAAATCCTAAATATACCAGGCTAACTAAGTGCACCAACAACTTAGGATAAACAAGATGAGAACAACGAGGATATGAGTAAGCACAAGTAAGTTACACAAACTTACTCAATGTATATCACAAGATATATAAATGAATAATACACACAACCACAAGTAAGCAATACAGGCTTACACAAATTGTATCACAATATATGTAATTGAATGATACAATGAAACTCAAGTAAGCACTACAAGCTTACACAAGTTATGTCACAAGATATGGAAATGAATGTTACAAGCTAGCAATTCACACTAAGCACACGATAGAACAATAGTAGCAAGTATGAATTGCGGACTATAAAGTGTTGGCCTAGATAATCTCTATGATATGGTAACCAACACAATATAATGAGGACAACAAGATATAGTGAATGCAAGGTCAAGAGACCAAAGTAAACCACAAGTAGTGGCTAGGGTTAGAATTAACCGAAGACACGGAGACAAGGATGTTTCCCGATGTTCACTTCCTTGGAGGGAAGTTAGTCACTGTTAGAGAGGTGGATGTTACCACGAAGGCACACCAACGCCACGAAGGCTCACCCTATTCTCCTTGAGATATCACCACGAAGGCGATTCTCAACCACTAGTGGTAGACCTTGAGGCGGCCTCCAAACCTTCACAAACTTTCCGGGGGACAAATCACAAGTTGATTCCTCACCGGAGCACTCCTACCGCCTAGGAGTCTCCAACCTCCAAGAGTAACAAGATCAAGGGGGAAATGCTCAAGACTTGCTCAAATCACGAATTGCTTTGGTCACAAGAGGGAGAGGGAGAGGATCTATCTTTTGATTGGAACAACTCTCAAGAACACTCACTAATCTCTCCGGGATCTAAGATTTGGTGTAGGAGAAGTGAGAGGGAGCCACTTGTGTTCTTGGGACGATTTGGGATGAAGTGCTCAACCCTCCCCGGAGTGGGAGAGGGATATTTATACCCCCAAAGAAAATAGAGCCGTTTCTCGCAGTTGTTGACCTGCCCGGATGATCTGGACACATACCCGGATGATCCGGGCAATGCCCGGATGATCCGGGAAGGTCAATATACAATGTGGTGAAGTAGATACCCGGATGTCCGGAGACATAGCCGAATGATCCGGGCAATTCCCGGATGATCCGGGTGGGTAGCCGGATGATCCGGCTAGCGGAATAAGCTACTCTGATGAATTTTACGAATAACCCGGATGATCCGGGCAGGAACCCGGATGATATGGGAGAGGACCCGGATGATCCGGCCAAACCAAACTGCTGCAGCCTAGAAACTGAAACAGGCACAACTTTTACATCCGGACTCCGATTTTGATGATCTTGGGCTCGTTTTGAAGCTATGAAAAAAACCCAGGTCCTCACATAGAGAACCACCCAAGATGAACCAAAATGGAGGATGCAAAATATGCAAAGGTTTTATCATGTATTTGGGTAACCTATTTGGCTTTGGATTTTCTTTGGTATATAGGATATGAGTGGAATTGTGTAGAGAAGATGTTGACTTGAGCTAATCTATCACGAACCCCTTTGATCCCCTCTTAATAGTGCGGGATCCCTATAACTCAAGAATCATAAAAGATCTACACTACATAGCTATCAAGAATCCATTCTTGAGTGTATGTGCTCCTTCGGTGTTCATCACTCCACAACACTAACGTCGAAGGAACTAATACCTTTGACTCGAGCCTTTCACTTGAGCTTGAAGTTGAAGTTTCTTCTTGGATCAAGTTGAATGTCAAGAAAATGGTGAAGTCTTCAAGTATCTCCCCCATACACAATGTGGGAAGCTTTGCTTTGTATTTATCTTCATGTGTCCATCATGTGATCATCCACAAGCTTCAAGCATGTAATCCTTCGGGATAGTTATCTTGAACTTGCCCTTGTCAACCATGATCATCAACACTTGATTCCATCCTCTCATAGACACTTGAAATCTCTCTCTCGATGCGAGCCCATGAGAATCTCCTCTCAAAAACATAGGCAACACATAGTATGGGTTAGTACACAAAGCGCAATTGACAAATTCTTACCATACCACAAGATCTCACGTGGCACATGATTTGCGCTTGTGTGTTGACCATCTTTGAATTCAATCTTCGATCTTCATCTTGGTCAACCTTAATCTTTGCTCCATGATTAATCTTGATGCACAACTACATGTATATGGCATTCATTCTGAATCCATTCAATAAGCTTCTTGCATCACCCATGGAACAAACCTTCCTATATAACTTGATGTCATTGTTTCTTCATAGGAATTGTCATTCATTATCAAGTCTCAATGCATATATAGATGTTGATGGATTTCATCCACCAATTCATCCAATATTCTTCATGCATTGCAAATGGAACTTTCCTTCAAATGTATATCTCAGTGCAAACATTAGTCCATTAGGATTGTCATTTAATTACCAAAACCATACATGGGGACTACATGTACTTTCACCATCTCCCTATCACCTTGTGTTATTTGATGCAAATATTTTAGGACAAAAAGCTTGCAACAAAATTGGCTTCCCACATACCAGTCGCGTGGGAGACCTGCAGGACGCACCGATAGCATGTGGTACGCGAGCCGTCGGATTGAGTTCGGTCGGACGATGTGCTGCATAACAGACGATTTTGAGGTGATTGGTTGGCTAACAAACAACATGTCTCCTATTTTTTCTTTAGTATTACTCCTCATCTTTAAATCTGTCTAAGGTCAACCATCGAATGCCTGGAATTCCTCTCTCAAAAAAGAGCACATACAAAACTTATATACGACTCTATTTGTGTTTATAAGCTATATCTAAATTCTGTATTATATTTGATACTCCTCTTGCCTTTGTTTGATGGCTAGATTCCTATAATTCGGGTGTGATTTGCCTCCGCTACCAATCCCCTATATATATATGTCCTGATTTGAGTATGTTATTTTTGTAATGTTTTAGTTTTCTTTCCTTTTCTTCTTACTATTTCATTAACGGGTGTTGAGCAACTTACTACTTAAAATCGGATTTCATGAGGGGTAATCATGAAATATTCTTATATTCTTTGTTGACTTGTACATCATGCTTCGTCCATGCGATGCGGTATACTAATATCATGCTTCTGGCACGCATTATGTTGCAGGTTCTTGTTTTAATCGTTTTTTATTATTTCTGAAACACGGATATGTCATACTTTAGAATCTTCCTATAAGTAGAGTATGGTCTAATACTCAAATGCTTATTATAAATTTGCACTCCAAGCTATGTTTAATAATATACTACACTTCAACAAACACGTTCATATTTAAACCCTTGTTAAAACAAGCATGGGGTTCACATGTGTGTGTCAAAGCCACGAGTCTTTCTAGACCCACTAATGAATATGAGTAAATAACCTGAAAAAAAAACTAACATGGGACGAAAAAGAAGCACACTTCGTGGAGCAACACAAGGGCGAACTGGTGGCAGAGTCGACATGCGAGCTGAGATATTTGCTATAGCTCGGACAATAGGAAGTCTGAATCTCAATTGACTTTTAAAACATGAATTTTTGGCAAGTTTGGACTATCATTGTCCATATATTTGAAATGTGATAACAACTAGCTTTAACCGAAAAAGGGTTTCCCCCCGCTTTGTATACAAAGCAACCAACCGAACCATACAAGGATAGGTGCTGGGGCGGAAGCAGCACAGGCACGCCCAAAAGAAACGACAGAGAAAGAGCAAAAGAAACAAATGCCGACAATGGCGGATCAATAAAAATGAAGAAGCCTCGCGATCGCTGCGCCCACCGGAATCTACCCCTAGGCTCCAAGACTCCGAAGCGCCGGCACCTATCAACACCTCCAAGAAGGATCGCGACGATGACGACGCTGCTGCCAAGGGTTTCCCCTGGTACACGACGAGGCGAGAGGCAAGGTAGCCCCCGACGCCCTCCCGGAAGGTCAGGTGGCACCCTCAAGCGCCACCGCGCCAGGGTCGGCCATGCCGACAGGGGTTTCCCCCGATCCCAACCCGCACCTTGGGCACTCCGGATCCATCCACCAAACCAACCTCCACCCTGGCCCAACGCGGTCATGAGGCCCCCACGCCGTCTCACCACGGCACCACGAAATGAGGGCAATGCGGCAAAGGATCAGAGCCGGGACTAGGGCATCAGCACCGTCGGCACGCGGGAGGGCCCCACCTCCACCGTCAGCGACGGTAACCGTTCGGACGCAATAGCAGGAGCACGCCAGGCCCGGCCGAGCCTTCGTGGTCCCGTAAAGCTCCCGCCTTCGCGCTGCTGCCGGCACGCCATCGGCGCCGACGCCCCAAATCTGAGCCGCTCCTCCTCCTCACCGCACCGCAGACAACGAGGCCACGCCGGGGGCCGGCTCGCTAGGACCCAGATGAGGCCCGCCGGGCCCAGATCTGGGCCGGGGGCGCGACGTCAGTCACCCAGCACCACCACGCCGCCCCGCCGCCAAGGAGTAGCGCCGCCACCACGTCTGCCGCCGGCTAGCCCGCCGGGTCACCGGACCGCCGCCAAGCCAAGCGACACCGCCGCTGCCCCCTGCCCCGGGCCAGGAGGACGCACGCGCGGGGGAGGGAGATCCTGCCGCCGCCGGCACCCCCCGGGCCGGAGCCGGGGGCGCCCGCCGGTGACGGCAGGGGAGAGGAAGAACAGAGCGAGGCCGAGAGCAGCGGCGCGGGGGCCGCCCCGGCCGCCTCCCTAGGAGGCGGCGCGAGGGCGGAAGGAGGGGAGGGGGAGGAAGGGCGGGGGGAGGGAGGGCCGGATCTGGGCCGCGCGCCGGCGAGGGCGACCGGATCCCGCCGACGACGGGCAGGGGGAGGCGGCGGCGGCTACACTACAAGAAATATGTCAACTTATGACCACCACTATTGGTCACTGAAAGGTCACAAATTTCCATTTATGACCTTTTTGTGACCAAAAACAGAAGGTCAAAAGCTGGCCGTCGTAAACTGACTATAGCGACCTTTCTTCTGGAATGGTCAAAAACGTTTACGACCAAAATATTCCTACTGTGGCGTTTTGGTCACTAGCAACCTCCCCAGGCCACATAGGCATCCAGCATGGCAATCTAACGTGGCACAAGATTCAGCCCGGTCCAATTCGATTTTCTACATGGGCCGAGCCCAAAAATTCAGCCCATTTGTGTTTTTTTACATCAATTTTTTTGGGGTTCATGGGCCAAGCCCAACAGTGCAGCTTTTTTATTGTTGGGTCATGGCCTTTTTGTCTAAGCTATTTCATTTTCCTTTTTTTATAAATGGGTCCAGATGGGTCCCAATTGTCATGTTCTTGTAACTGGGTCCCATTTTTCATGTTCTGGTAAGTGGGTCCCATCGATCAGGCTCATATTCTTCATATTTCAACCAGTATTTAAATTGCCAGACAAAAAGCACACATAAACTTCAAATAAGAGCAACCAGATCACATAATACAATGGCAATCACAATAACAAGCTCTATACGTGCCAATACATGACCATGTGTAATGCAGTCCTTTCAAGATCTACAAGTGTACTAACGAGCTCTACAAGTGTAATACAGTACTGCTTTACAAGAAAATGACAACATGCCAGACTCGTTGGACGACTGTAGTTAGATGAACAACATGACAGACTAGTTGGACGACCGTAGTCAGATGAACAACATGCCAGACTCGCTGGACGACCGAAGTCAGGGCTGGCAACAAACAAAACTTCAACATGGCTTCCTCTGTCACCCTGTTACATGAATGAGAGAAGAATAAGAAAAATTGGGGCAAATATATTGAACCGACCATTCAAGAAAATGACATTTATTTAGAATGATAACACAAATTGAGCTAGTGCCATGCTTTTTGTCCTCCAACTAGTTAAAATGAGATACCCATACATACAAGAAAAGAGATACATAATATGAATATGCATGGCTCAAGTGCAAGTCGTGCAAAAAACTTTAGCAGGCTCTCTTCAATTGTTCAACTTAATTGGGTGGTTTTGATCAAATATTATCAATGCAACACTTGGCATCACTAAACTACAAGTCCAAAGCATCATAAGCACTAGACAGAAATCACCATGGCCAGAACATAACTTAGCAGAAGGGGTGTGTGGTCATGGACACATGCAGAGCAAGATAATAGAGCAAGAGAGAGCAAAAGAGAGGAGCGGTTGCTTACCAGCTATGCTATGCTAGAACAGAAAAAGAGTTACTGGAGTGGGAGGCCTGCGAGTGGAAGAAGAAACATTGCATGGTGGCGTGTCTCTGTCTTGCACCTGCGCATGTTAGAAAGTGCACCCATCAGGGAACCAAGCATATACATGACATGT
>NW_025235169.1:0-6403 GCF_018294505.1 Triticum aestivum | reverse complement strand
AACAGTTCAGTTGGTGCACGGCGACGTGGTGGCTCGACAAGTGTGGGCAACAGCAGTAGGGTCCCCCTTGAAGTGGAGCCTGATGGCTACAATTCTGGGGTTGATGAAGAGAAGTTATATTCTGATGTTATTCAGAATTTACGACGGGCACCTAGGGCTGAAAACCAAGATGAGGCTCACAATGCAGTCCGTGTGGATGATGACGCGATGGGTGAGGACGAAGACCTTGCAGCTGTTCAATGGGACCCTTTGAACCCTCAAATGGAAGAAGGTACAATTTTTGCATCCATGAATGAGTGTAGAAATGCACTTGTGACATACTGCATCAAGGTAGAACGTACTTTCAAAGTTGACAAGAGCGATCAAGTACGTTACAGAGTGCACTGTCCGACTGAGGGTTGTCCATGGAGGCTGCTTGCAGCTAAAATGCGGAATAGCACTAATGTTCAGGTCAAAGTGAATCCTTTTAAGCACACATGTCAGGAATCAACCCTTAGAAAGGATACAATCAGTAGAGCCAAGTCAAGATGGGTGGCAGAAGAAGTAAAAAAGTGGGTGAAAGAAAACCAGCAAGTGGGTCCAAAGGAATTGCAGAAGAACATCAAAGATAAGTTCAAGATAGATTTACCATACATGAGGTTGTTCAATGGTAAACAACATGCTATGGATTCTATTTATGGTAACTGGCAGGAAAGTTTTCAATTGTTGTATTCATTCAAAGGTGAAGTGGAGAGGACAAGCCCAGGTAGTATTGTAAATATTGATCACCACACCGTGGAGTACACATTCAGGGGAGTGACAAAGACCAAGGAATGTTTTAGAAGGATTTTTGTCTGCTTTGAGGCTTGTCGCCGGGGTTTTTTAGCAGGCTGCAGGCCTTATTTGGCTATTGATGCCACTTTTCTCACAGGAAGGTTTAAAGGACAGTTAGTAGCAGCTTGTGCAGTTGATGCACATAGTTTTGTATTTCCAGTTGCCTATGGTGTGCTAGAGACAGAGTCTGAGGAGAGCTGGACTTGGTTTTTGCATAATCTCCGCCGGGCTATTGCACATCCCAATGGGTTGGTCATTCATACAGATGCCTGCAAAGGTTTAGAAGTGGCCGTGGACAATGTGTTCCCTGGAGTAGAGCATAGGGAATGCATGCGTCACCTTGCTGCAAATTTCATGAAGAAATTCAAAGGAAAGGTGTATACCGACAATTTATGGCCAGCATCTTTGACATGCAGTGTGAAGAAGCACAACTACCACTTGAGGCAGTTATACATGAATCCCAAAGTGAAAGAATACTTGGAAACACACCACTCCAAGTTATGGGCTAGAAGCCAATTCAGTGAAGTGAGCAAAGTTGACTATGTGCACAATAATCTAGCAGAGTCTTTCAACTCAACGATCCGAAAACTAAAGGGTCATTATGTGGTGGATTTGCTTGACAGAATAAGGATAGAATACATGCAGAAATTTCATTATCGTGCAGGAATAGCCGAGGCAAAATTCATGGGCCACATTATCATCCCTGCCGTGATGAATGAACTGAAGCAGAAGACAACAGGCTTGGAAATGAACATGACGCTTTGCTCGGGTACCACAGCAGAGATATCATATTTGGATAAAGAGAAGAGGGAATGGAGATATCCAGTGGATTTAGAAGCTAGAACTTGCAGTTGTAGGCAATGGCAGATAACTGGGTTGCCATGCATTCATGCCTTGTTTTTCATCACTTCTCTCCCAGGTCCAGCAGGGAACATACAGCAGTATGTGCATGATTACTACTCTGTTGCAAGGTTCAAAGCCACATATGCTTATGCCTTGCCTGCTATGGAGGGAAAACAACAATGGGACATGGTGGACCCTGGATTCAAGCTTTGCGCTCCAGTTCTGAAGAGAGCAGCAGGTAGACCAAGAAAGAGTCGAATAAGACCTCGCAGCGAAGGAGCTGGACTTGGAGCGAGGAAGCGTAAGTGCACAAGATGTGGTGGGTCTGGTCATTTCGGTAAGTATTGTGATAACACAGTAGATCCAGCATTCGGAGAGAGTTTCGATGAAGGCTTCGATGAAAATGTTGGTCAGCAGCCGGTTGCCTCAACAGATGATGAAAATGTTGGTCAACAGCCGGTTGCCTCAACAGATGATGAAAATGATGGTCAACAGCCGGATGATTTTGACGATGATCCAAAATATCCTCCAAATAATGATTCAAGTGAGGCTCCAAATGGTAATCCAAGTGAGGCTCTAAATGGTGATCATGGTGATCCAAGTGAGGCTCCAAATGATGATCCAAGTGAGGCTCCAAATGGTGACCAACCTTCTGTTGTTGTGAGTTCTGCTAGGTATGTAAATCTTGCAAGGGTCAAATACTACTGTACATCTATCACTTGACACGATCTCATTACCGTTTATGTTTGGACCCTTTATGTTTTGCACAGCTCTATGGTAGGTTTGAAGAAGACGCGCAAGGTACTGACAACCAAGAGAAGAAGAGAAGAAACAATGAGCACAAGGTGCACGAGGAGCAAAGTGATGACAAGAAGCTCAAGGAACAGACAGAAGCCCCAACGCTATCTATGAACAATTATGAAACATTATGAATAAGGAATGATGTTGTATTATGAAACATTTATCACTTGACATGTTGTATTTCTGTTGGATGATGTTGGACCTATGTTAGAAGTATGTTTGACATGATGTTTAAATATCTGTTGGATGATGTTTGAATGAGCACATGGTTTTTCCTTTTTTTTGATTTTTTTGAATTTTATTTTGCTCATTTAAATTCTGGTCAAACCTAACTTTGACCAAGATTTAAGCAAGTCTAAAACATCAAAATGAAAAACTAAGCCTGGATACTTCTTAGTCAATCCAAAATGAAGTTGTGGTGAGGTTTTTGAAATTTTCATGAAAAATGTGCTAAAAAGAGGGGTCCAAAGGTAGGGTAAACGGCCTCATTTCTAAGCAAGGTTTTTTTCGACCTTATCTAAATCAGTCAAATAACTTTCCTACACATATATTCTATATGTACAGACTATGTGCGCTGGTTTTTCCATTTTTTGATTTTTTTAAATTTGTTTTGCTCATTTGAATTCTGGTCAAACTTAACTTTGACCAAGATTTAAACAAGTGTAAAACATCAAAATGAAAAACTAAGCCTGGATCCTTCTTAGTCACTCCAAAATGAAGCTGTGGTGAGTTTTTTGAAATTTTCATGTTCATTTCCCCAAAACACTTCTCTTCACTTCATACAAGAGAGTTTGAGATACTCGAGATATCATACAATACACATGAACTTATCATTTAAATGTATGTAAAGCTTGTTTATCAACTTAAATCGTTAGTATATGACATAAGAAGACTATGTGCGCAGGTTTTTCATTTTTCTGATTTTTATTTAATTTATTATGCTCATTTGAAATCTGGTCAAACATAGCTTTGACTGCTCCAAACCCCTCCCAAACCCCGCTAACCCTAGCGCTGAATAAGGACCGTTCATCTAACCCTAGCGGTGATCAAGGGCCGTCGATCTAACCCTTCTAGAAGGAATCTGCGGGGAGGAGGGGGGCGATCCGCGAGATGCAATCTGATTGGCTGGGAGATTGTTTTCTTAACAAATATCGGGCGCGCTGGATGGACCATTGGGCCGTCTCGTTGTCTGGGCCTGAGACTGCAGTAAATAGCCCGTCTCAGCCTTTCCAGGCCTTGCATGCATGGAGGCGGCTACGTGGGTTTGCGCATGCGCGGGAGGCGGCGACGTGCATGCATGCGAGTGAGGCGAGCGAGGCGCGCTAGGCGAGCTAGGCTAGCGAGGCGAGCTAGGTGGTTCAGGGCATCGGTTCACATGCACTGCCCGGTCAAAGATGCATCGTTTTCGTGCAAAAATTTAAGTGTGCAAAACGTAACGGATACACACACGCGTCCGGATTCACACACGCACCGTTCTCATCCTTTCTCTCTTCCTCTCCCACCCACAGGCCTATAAATGGGGTGCCTCTCTTCCTCTCCCACCCACAAGCCAGATCCGATCCTCTCCAACTTCAAACACCCAAGCGACCGAGCCCTCCCCAAGCGAGACCAAGTGAAGAAGATGCAGTTCAACGGGCCGACCTTCAGCCGTCCGCGTGTGGTGCCGGAGCTGCGCTACCCACCGGGCGTGCTCGTGGAGAGGGAGCTCCGTGTGTGGGCTATTTCAAGGTGGAGGGGTTTCGTCGAACTCACCCGCGCCTTCCTCAGAGCCGGCTATGCCCACCTCCCACGGGGCTCGCCGAGGATGTTCACCCTCAACGAGGTTCGTGACCGCGGCGGCATCCTCCTACTGCTCACGGTCACCTTCACCAACCCATTTGACGCGCGCGAGCTCCTCGGCCAAGTCTTTTGGTGCGGCTGCGAGGCCATCTTCTTCACCGTCTACAACATCTACACCAACTACGAGCGCATCTTCCCCGCTCCAGGCCAGATGCACTCCCTTCCCTACGACGAGGAGGAGGAGGTGTGAAGATGAAGACGGTGTTGAAGGGGCGCGCGCGGCCAAGGTGGAAGAAGGAGGTCAAGATGAAGATGTTCAAGCCCGGAGTCAAGCTCGTCATGTTTGGTTTTTTATTTTGTTGCTTTTCTATGTCGTGTCGTGTCGTGTCATGTTTCATCATGTGTCCGTGAACTGTCCGTGAACTTATCTAAGTTGTAATGGTACGGTGTGTTCCATCTTATTATGTGTGTTAAAAAATGTCCGTGCCCAAACTTATCATTTCTTCCCTAAACAAGTCATGAAGTTCGAGAACTTGTGGTTTTCGGAGGGGGTGAGAAGCCCTCTGTTTCATTCAAACAAAAAGTCATGAACTAACATGCAAATTTATTCCCTTTAAATCCTAAACCAAGTGCCACTCTAACCCTAAACCAAGTGCCACTCTGACCAAAATCATGTGGTAGTGCAACATACATTTTCAACCTTCCAACCCTCCAAAATTTAAGTGCAAAACAAAGGAAAACCACTCTCACGCGTGTGCAACATTCACGGTCTCACTATTTTTTTTTAAAAAAAATTCACAGTCTCACTATGTATACCTTCTTTCCCTACCCATGTCAAAGTCTTGCCATCTGTCCTAGCGGTTACCAGCGTAGCCCTAAACACCACAAACCCACGCGGTCCTGGGTTCGAGTCCCCAGGCGCACCAATTTTTTGTGCATTTTCCACCCTTCATTTTTTAGACATATTATGTTTTTCTCAATGTAATGCCCTTAAAAAATGTTCATTTATTTTGGCACCTGGCGTAAACCTCTACCAGAGCTGAGGCACATTTTTCATGACATTTTGGTCTTTGATTTAAATCACGGTGTATTTGAATTGGATTAATTAACAGCTCCAAAAAATTTCTAACATTAATTGTTTGGCTTCGGAATAATTCAATTAGCTTCCACAAAAAGTTTCAGCATTATGATTTACTGCCTAAATTAAATCAGAATAGAAAACAGAAAAATACGCAAGAAAACCCCTGAATGGGCCTAATTGGATGCAGTTGGCCCATTAGTCTAGCCTGCACTTGGCTCTACGCTCTGAATTTGGCCCAAGAGCAACCTTTTTTTGGACAGAAAGGCAGAGCAGAGAGCTGCATTTCATTGATCAAAAGTTTCTGAATTCCTAATTTCTTCTCTTTTTTTCCAACATATTTAAATGTTGGTCACTTCTTCTCTTTTTGTTTCAACATTTAAACAACTTTAACCAACATTTAAACTAGGTGAATTTTTCAAACAATTTCAAGATTACAAATTCCTTCATAATTCATGCCTTTCCATACATTTTCAACATTACAACCAGTGCGATTACCATAGCTACAAATGCCCAAAAGTATTTGCAAATGGGTATTGGTAGTGCTTGATCTTCAAGCTTCCTAACCTTCTTCTTCAACATCCTAAGCTCAATAGCTAGCTCTCTGTCAGTGCGTGCTTCGCCATCCATCTCTTCTTCCGGAGCTCGTGGTGTGGCCACTACCGTTCGTGGCAACATGCGCAACCATTCTTCATGCTCTTCTTGCAGTTCATTCATCAGAGTCTTGGCCAGAGCATCGACCCAAAGAAAGAAGCATGTCACCTGCATGAACACTAAACAGATCAACCCATTGCTCAAACATCCCGACGACGAAAATGGTGCAATTGCCCCGATTCTTACCCCATTCTCGCTGCACACGTAGAACGGACGATTCTGGTTCCTCGGTGTCTGAGAAACCCTTCGATCAACGCCCGCCCGGCACCGCGGACAGACGAAGACAGGCATGTCCACACGCGCCCGGCTCTGCATCCGCGAGGTGGCGCGGGAGCTTGAGGAAGACATGGAGCTCGGAGCCGAAGGGGATCTCAACGCCGCCGCGCCCTCCACTGCCAGCTTCCCACCGCCGCGCCCTCCACAGCTAGCTTCCCG
>NW_025235168.1:0-6404 GCF_018294505.1 Triticum aestivum | reverse complement strand
TTTTTGCCTTTTTCAGTATTTCGAAGAAACAGAATATCAAACGGAGTCCAAACGAGGTGAAACCTTGAGGATCGTGATTTTCCAACCGAACGTGACCCAGGAAACTTGGACCCTACTCCAAGCAGTGCCTGAGGAGGTCACGAGGGTGGAGGGCGCCCCCCTGGGCGGGCCCCCTACCTCGTGGGCCCATCAGAGCTCCACCGACGTACTCCTTCCTCCTATATATACCTATGTACCCCCGAATGATCAGAACGGGAGCCAAAAACCTAATTCCACCGCCGCAACCTTCTGTATCCACGAGATCCCATCTTGGGGCCTGTTTCGGAGCTCCGCCGGAGGGGGCATCCACCATGGAGGGCTTCTACATCATCACCGTAGCCCCTCCGATGAAGTGTGAGTAGTTTACTTCAGACCTTCGCGTCCATATCTAGTAGCTAGATGGTTTCTTCTCTCTTTTTGGATCTCAATATAATGTTCTCCCCCTCTCTCGTGGAGATCTATTTGATGTAATCTTCTTTTTGCAGTGTGTTTGTTGAGACCGATGAATTGTGGGTTTATGATCCAGTATTATCTATGGAAAATATTTGATTCTTCTCTGAATTCTTTTATTTATGATTGAGTTATCTTTGCAAGTCTCTTCGAATTATCTTTTTGGTTTGGCCAACTAGATTGGTAGTTCTTGCAATGGGAGAAGTGCTTAGCTTTGGGTTCAATCTTGTGGTGTCCTTACTCAGTGACAGAAAGAGTTGCAAGGCACGTATTGTATTGTTGCCATCGAGGATAACAAGATGGGATTTTTATCATATTGCATGAATTTATCCCTCTACATCATGTCATCTTGCTTACGGTGTTACTCTGTTTTTACTTAATACTCTAGATGCATGCTAGATAGCGGTCGATGAGTGGAGTAATAGTAGTAGATGCAGAATCGTTTCGATCTACTTGTTTTGGATGTGATGCCTATATACATGATCACTGCCTAGATATACTCATAACTATGCTCAATTCTGTCAATTGCTCAACTGTAATTTGTTCACCCACCGTAGAATACTTATGCTCTTGAGAGAAGCCACTAGTGAAACCTATGGCCCCCGTGTCTATTCTCATCATATCAATCTATATCACTTTATTTACTTGCTTTGTTTTTACTTTACCTTTTATTTTTACTTTGCATCTATCTATCAAAAATACCAAAAATATTATCTCTATCAGATCTCACTCTTGTAAGTTACCGTGAAGGGATTGACAACCCCTAAGCGTTGGTTGCGAGTTGCTATCGTTTTGTGTAGGTACGAGGGACTTGTGCGTGGTCTCCTACTGGATTGATACATTGGTTCTCAAAAACTGAGGGAAATACTTACGCTACTTTACTGCATCATCCTCTCCTCTTAGGGGAAATCCAATGCAATGCTCAAGAGGTAGCAGGGCCTCGATGGCCGCGCCGGTGGCAGCAACTATTTGGTACCACTAATTCCTCAGGAGCAAGCTTATGCAAACCATGGGTCGTAGGAGGTACAGGTCGACGCGGCAGATGGCTGCCCCAATGCTGCAGCCTCTTACCCCTCTGGAGGAGGGCACCGGGGGCTCCAGGAGAGGGGCCGAGATCCGGGTTCGTCCCCGCGACGCTCAGTGCAAGGCGTTTTCCGGAGGTAGGCCCACTGCCGGGGAGGTGCCATAGGGCCTGCCCCCGCCAGAGGACCCGTGGTCGTCGGGGGAACCGCTAGCGACCACTCTATCCCATTAGCGTCGTCCTTGGTTTCCGATCGCCGTCAATGGCGGTAGGGTGTGGCGCAAGGTGGGGACCTTGTCTGGCGATATGAAGCAAGGCTGGTACCTATGAAGAAGGCCCGGTGCCTGTGAAGCTCACCGCCCCGTGACACTCTCACGTAATAATGAGTGGGGATGTACATGCCCCGGAGTCTTCGGAGAGCCGCCCTCGGGCCTCGGGGCTCCCGCCCACGCCCAGTGGCAGCACTTAGCTCCGCGCTGGTGAGAAGACATCGAAGACTAGACTAGGCGTCGGACGCGGCCTTTATCTTTTTGCCTTTCCCTCTATTGACAAGTTTCTTCGATTTGAATTTAAGTTGGATTTGAGCTTGAGACTTGCGTGTGTTTGGGGAAGGGGTGCTTAATCTCCTTCGAGCAATCTTTCGCGTTCTGGTTTCGCCTTTACGTCAAAGTTAGCGTCAGCTGCCTCCCCTCGCGAGGCCGTCGCGAGCCGGGCCAGGCCAAGCACGACTACAATCCGGACCGCCGCCGCTGCACCCTCTCCGAAGGTTCTCATCACAGGATCAATGGGACCACCTAGAAGATGCTCGAGGCGTTGCGGCCCTCAAAGGCCCGCTCGGGATTCATCGGGGTCAAAATGTAAATAGGACAGCTGACCCATCACCGAGCCAGTAGCTAAACCCACACGCAGCGCTATGCTTGCAAGGATATCAATCACAAACCTTTACATGAGGGGCTTCCCCTCCCAAAATGCTCTTACAGTCTTCAGGGCCGAGCCCGAACCTTCTTCACGCAGGGTAAGCAGCGGTGACGTACGATCAGTCGGACATATCATTCGCCGTGTCATCTAGGGAGCCTCTGGAGGCGTCGCTGGCATCATCGCCATCACCGCCAACACCTCCTCCAGCGCCAAGCGCGTCCACCACGCCGCCTTCATCGGCGGGCACGATCACGCCATCATCGTCAGATGCGAAGGCCCTGACGAGGGCGTCCATGTTGTCCTCCACCCATGGCTATGGGCACATGTGCAATGGCGGCATCAAAATCAAAGTGGGGATCCCTGTCCTGCAGATAGCTAAAGACACGGGAGAAGGCACGGCCGAGCAAGGCTCGACTCCTCTCATCGACGAACAAATGAGACCTCTCGGAGCGGTTCTCCAGAAGCGTCACCACGTCAGTGAAATATTGGAGGTTGCCAGCATAGTTGGTCTCATGTGGCACCTCGGCAGCGGTCTCACAAATGTTGCCCAAGGCCGTTCCCTGAGCGTTCGGAGCATGGGGGGCGTGCTCATGCTCCAGAACCCGCCTCTAACAGATCTAGTCCTCGTTCTGCCGGGCGATGGCCTCGGTGCCATCAACCCTTTGTCGGAGAAGAAGCATCTCAGCGCAGGAAGAGGACAGCTCCGCCTGCGCTGTGCAAAGGGCGGCTGCGAAGGAGTCTACACCTTGCGTCACTTCAGCCAGTTTGGCCCTAAGGGCCGCCGTCCTGCCCTCAGCTTCGGCCCTGATCAGCTCCAATCTCGCTTCATATTAGCGCTCGAGATCCGAGCGAGCTTCAGCCATGCGGCAGTCGACCTCTTCTTGGGCTCGAGCTTCACGCGTGGCGACGTCATCCTCCGCCTGAGCCACCAGGCGCTCCCTCGTCTCCAACCGCTCAAGGTCAAGGTTGCGCTCGGCGGCCTCTAGCGTCAGCGCTTCCGCGCGCTTCTGGAGCTCCGCCTGGTCGACGGAAGCTTCCTTCAGCGACACAAGGCCACCTGGTATAGCTCCACTTGCTCCTCCAGAGAGTTGCTCCAGGCTTGGAACTCCCACATGCGCTCCTCCACATCCTTGCGCCGTCGATCTGCTTCCCGGGCCTCCTCCACGGCTTGAGAGCAGGCCTCTCGCGAGGCCTCCAGTGATGCTTCAGCCTTCACGTTGTCAAGGTCACGCTGGTGACGCGCAAGGGCAACGGCTACCTTCAGCTTGCGCCACTCTACAGCAAGGCGCAAGCCTTCGGCCTCAAGGTGCACATCCTCGCCAGCAAGCTCCACCCTAATCCGGCTCACTGCATCCGCCGCCCCCTGGAGGAATTCTTGGCGAAGGGCGCGGCGCTCGCGAGCACGCCTGAGTATGTCTTCCGCGTCACCCTCTGCCACTAGCGAACCCAGAGGGCACTGGGGCGGCATGCCCCTCCCGGCGCAGGGCTGGGGGCTGGTGCCCCAGCAATCGCCGGACGGGCCGCGCCAGGAGCCCGGCCTGGCACTAGTCCGTCCCCAGAACAAGAGCTTAAGACTAACTTCAGCCAATCGCCATTCACAATCAAGGAAGGAGCACGGGGCAAGCTGGTTGTGCCCCAGGAGAACTCGTGAAGGGAGGATAGCAGGCGCGTAGGCTCAAGATGCCCAGCAGGACGGGCCACTTCTCTGACTGGCCGAGTGGCAGGGGCGCCGCTCAAGCTCGGCGCGCCCAGGGTCAGTGGCGAGGACAAAGCTTGGGGGGATGGCTCCTTGGTCGTCTCCACGAATTCAGCGGGAAGGGCCCTGAAAGGCCGCGATCAGCTGCAAGAACAGAGAAATGAAGGAGCAAAGAAAGAAGAGGACTTACTCGTCCATGGCAAAGTACTTCCTGCGCTTCAACAGGCGGAAAGGGCGATCGTCACCACCCAAGGCCTCCTTCCTCTTGCGGAGAGCCTCGAAGTCTACACGAAACCGGCCTAAGCGCTCGGCGCAGGGGTCGGTTTGTGTCATGGAAGAGGCGTCAGGGCAATCATCGCTAAGGGGACCGGCCTGAGGGACACCACCGGGCGCCATATCATGAGGAACGACCGGGTCCTCGGGAGCCCCAACCTCGGGAGCCGTAGGACGCAACTCCTCGCCTGCCGCTACTCCAGGACAGGCTTCAGGAGATGCCGCCTCCGGAGCTGCACGTGGCATCAGCACCTCAACATCATCCCCTTCGGCTCCCGGCGGTTCTCATCTCCCCGCTCCATCGCCTGAGGCAGGGCCGCTTTGTGCAACCGGAAGAGCAACCACAACGACGGGATTCTCACGGGGGCCCCTGAGGCCAGCCGGGCGCAGCCCCCACTCGTCGAAGCTGGGCATCTGCTTCACAAAATCGGCCCTGCCCGAACAAAGATACAGGAGGGCACCATCATGTCGGAGGCCGCCTGGGGAAGGGTCGCCAGTCAGGACCTTGAGCACTGTTCTCTGTGCTTCAGGCGCCCGGTCTTCCTCCTAGAGCCACATGCGGTCTTTGTGCCCCATGAAGTCCCACATCCGGCGAGAGTGGCGCTGGAGAGGAGCAATGCGACACTGGAGGAACTCCTTCACCACCTTGGGCACCGTCACATTGAGCGCCCTCAAGGTCTCGAAGCGGCGCCACACGAAAACGAGCCGGGGGCTCACAAGCGCCTCATGACCCCAGCTTGAGTTGGGAATAGCAGGCAAGGTTGGGTGCGAGGGCAGGGGGCTGGGCACCCCAACATCCACATACAGCCACCGCTCTTTGAACTTGGCCTCAGGGGGAGGAAGGCCGAAGTCGATCCCTGAAGCAGCCGTCTCTGGCACGGCAAGGAAGCTCACACACCTCGAGCATTGGGTGGGGTCGCTCGGGCGCAAAGAGAAGAAGTGGCGCAGTAGGACAATGGAAGGGGGAATGCCCACCATTGCCTCCCAAACAAAAGCAAAGACAGCTAGGATGGTAATGGACTCAGGCCCGAGTTGCATCATGTGGATCTGGTAATTGGAGAGCACCGCATTGAAGAAAGCGGAGAAAGGGGGAACCAGACCTTCCCGCAACGTCGGCAAAGAATCGGACCTCCGTGACGACCCTATCAATGGAAGCATGGGACGTAGGCCAGACCGCAGTCCGACTGCACTCGTTGAAGATGGTGGCAAGAGCGGAACGGACCTTGCGCAAGGCCTCGGGGTTGAGTATGATGGACCGGGCAACGGCGGGGGCCACGGCTGGAGGCGAGTGAGACGAAGACGCGGGCTCCTACCCCTTTTCCTTCTTCGGTGCCATGACAGTGGGAAGGGGGGAGAGAGTTCGAGTTGGATTGGAGGCGGAGGTTGAAGCTCGAGGAAGGAGGAAGGACAGGAAGCGCACAGGAGGCGAAAGGGGAATAGCTGTGTGCAACCACGGGTCCGCCTAGCCGGGCGCATAATGAGGCATCGTGGGGAAGCGGAGGCACCCACGTCCAATCAACCGCCACGCGGAGCTTTGCACTTGCCCCTTCGCTTCTCTGCTAAGCCAAGTCCGGGCGCGCCTTGGTCTCGGGGGCTACTGTCGGCGTTCTGGGAACAGGGGTCCCCAGACTTGCCTGCCTGTGGCCTGCAGCGTGGCTCGAGTGGGGGCCCAACGCAGCCCAGCTTCATCAGCTCAAGCTCAAGACCCTCGCGAGGGGCCAAGCCTCGTGGGCCGGACGACAGGAAACTTCCTCAGGAGCAGCCTCCCCAGGCAGGCTCATGAGGAGGCAGAGAGATCAAGGCGGGGTACCTCCCGAGGAGCCCGTGACACAAGCCATGACAATTGAAGACCAGGCGGGGGCCGGCCTACGCAGCGTCCTTGTTTCCCTTTCGGTGCAAAGGGGGCAAGCACAGACCAAGGCATCAGGCAAATGTTACCATTTCGGTTCAACAAGACCAAGACCAGCAGAACGGCAGGATGGAGGTCATCGTGGAGCCCAGGACGGC
>NW_025235167.1:0-6404 GCF_018294505.1 Triticum aestivum | reverse complement strand
TTTTTGCCTTTTTCAGTATTTCGAAGAAACAGAATATCAAACGGAGTCCAAACGAGGTGAAACCTTGAGGATCGTGATTTTCCAACCGAACGTGACCCAGGAAACTTGGACCCTACTCCAAGCAGTGCCTGAGGAGGTCACGAGGGTGGAGGGCGCCCCCCTGGGCGGGCCCCCTACCTCGTGGGCCCATCAGAGCTCCACCGACGTACTCCTTCCTCCTATATATACCTATGTACCCCCGAATGATCAGAACGGGAGCCAAAAACCTAATTCCACCGCCGCAACCTTCTGTATCCACGAGATCCCATCTTGGGGCCTGTTTCGGAGCTCCGCCGGAGGGGGCATCCACCATGGAGGGCTTCTACATCATCACCGTAGCCCCTCCGATGAAGTGTGAGTAGTTTACTTCAGACCTTCGCGTCCATATCTAGTAGCTAGATGGTTTCTTCTCTCTTTTTGGATCTCAATATAATGTTCTCCCCCTCTCTCGTGGAGATCTATTTGATGTAATCTTCTTTTTGCAGTGTGTTTGTTGAGACCGATGAATTGTGGGTTTATGATCCAGTATTATCTATGGAAAATATTTGATTCTTCTCTGAATTCTTTTATTTATGATTGAGTTATCTTTGCAAGTCTCTTCGAATTATCTTTTTGGTTTGGCCAACTAGATTGGTAGTTCTTGCAATGGGAGAAGTGCTTAGCTTTGGGTTCAATCTTGTGGTGTCCTTACTCAGTGACAGAAAGAGTTGCAAGGCACGTATTGTATTGTTGCCATCGAGGATAACAAGATGGGATTTTTATCATATTGCATGAATTTATCCCTCTACATCATGTCATCTTGCTTACGGTGTTACTCTGTTTTTACTTAATACTCTAGATGCATGCTAGATAGCGGTCGATGAGTGGAGTAATAGTAGTAGATGCAGAATCGTTTCGATCTACTTGTTTTGGACGTGATGCCTATATACATGATCACTGCCTAGATATACTCATAACTATGCTCAATTCTGTCAATTGCTCAACTGTAATTTGTTCACCCACCGTAGAATACTTATGCTCTTGAGAGAAGCCACTAGTGAAACCTATGGCCCCCGTGTCTATTCTCATCATATCAATCTATATCACTTTATTTACTTGCTTTGTTTTTACTTTACCTTTTATTTTTACTTTGCATCTATCTATCAAAAATACCAAAAATATTATCTCTATCAGATCTCACTCTTGTAAGTTACCGTGAAGGGATTGACAACCCCTAAGCATTGGTTGCGAGTTGCTATCGTTTTGTGTAGGTACGAGGGACTTGTGCGTGGTCTCCTACTGGATTGATACATTGGTTCTCAAAAACTGAGGGAAATACTTACGCTACTTTACTGCATCATCCTCTCCTCTTAGGGGAAATCCAATGCAATGCTCAAGAGGTAGCAGGGCCTCGATGGCCGCGCCGGTGGCAGCAACTATTTGGTACCACTAATTCCTCAGGAGCAAGCTTATGCAAACCATGGGTCGTAGGAGGTACAGGTCGACGCGGCAGATGGCTGCCCCAATGCTGCAGCCTCTTACCCCTCTGGAGGAGGGCACCGGGGGCTCCAGGAGAGGGGCCGAGATCCGGGTTCGTCCCCGCGACGCTCAGTGCAAGGCGTTTTCCGGAGGTAGGCCCACTGCCGGGGAGGTGCCATAGGGCCTGCCCCCGCCAGAGGACCCGTGGTCGTCGGGGGAACCGCTAGCGACCACTCTATCCCATTAGCGTCGTCCTTGGTTTCCGATCGCCGTCAATGGCGGTAGGGTGTGGCGCAAGGTGGGGACCTTGTCTGGCGATATGAAGCAAGGCTGGTACCTATGAAGAAGGCCCGGTGCCTGTGAAGCTCACCGCCCCGTGACACTCTCACGTAATAATGAGTGGGGATGTACATGCCCCGGAGTCTTCGGAGAGCCGCCCTCGGGCCTCGGGGCTCCCGCCCACGCCCAGTGGCAGCACTTAGCTCCGCGCTGGTGAGAAGACATCGAAGACTAGACTAGGCGTCGGACGCGGCCTTTATCTTTTTGCCTTTCCCTCTATTGACAAGTTTCTTCGATTTGAATTTAAGTTGGATTTGAGCTTGAGACTTGCGTGTGTTTGGGGAAGGGGTGCTTAATCTCCTTCGAGCAATCTTTCGCGTTCTGGTTTCGCCTTTACGTCAAAGTTAGCGTCAGCTGCCTCCCCTCGCGAGGCCGTCGCGAGCCGGGCCAGGCCAAGCACGACTACAATCCGGACCGCCGCCGCTGCACCCTCTCCGAAGGTTCTCATCACAGGATCAATGGGACCACCTAGAAGATGCTCGAGGCGTTGCGGCCCTCAAAGGCCCGCTCGGGATTCATCGGGGTCAAAATGTAAATAGGACAGCTGACCCATCACCGAGCCAGTAGCTAAACCCACACGCAGCGCTATGCTTGCAAGGATATCAATCACAAACCTTTACATGAGGGGCTTCCCCTCCCAAAATGCTCTTACAGTCTTCAGGGCCGAGCCCGAACCTTCTTCACGCAGGGTAAGCAGCGGTGACGTACGATCAGTCGGACATATCATTCGCCGTGTCATCTAGGGAGCCTCTGGAGGCGTCGCTGGCATCATCGCCATCACCGCCAACACCTCCTCCAGCGCCAAGCGCGTCCACCACGCCGCCTTCATCGGCGGGCACGATCACGCCATCATCGTCAGATGCGAAGGCCCTGACGAGGGCGTCCATGTTGTCCTCCACCCATGGCTATGGGCACATGTGCAATGGCGGCATCAAAATCAAAGTGGGGATCCCTGTCCTGCAGATAGCTAAAGACACGGGAGAAGGCACGGCCGAGCAAGGCTCGACTCCTCTCATCGACGAACAAATGAGACCTCTCGGAGCGGTTCTCCAGAAGCGTCACCACGTCAGTGAAATATTGGAGGTTGCCAGCATAGTTGGTCTCATGTGGCACCTCGGCAGCGGTCTCACAAATGTTGCCCAAGGCCGTTCCCTGAGCGTTCGGAGCATGGGGGGCGTGCTCATGCTCCAGAACCCGCCTCTAACAGATCTAGTCCTCGTTCTGCCGGGCGATGGCCTCGGTGCCATCAACCCTTTGTCGGAGAAGAAGCATCTCAGCGCAGGAAGAGGACAGCTCCGCCTGCGCTGTGCAAAGGGCGGCTGCGAAGGAGTCTACACCTTGCGTCACTTCAGCCAGTTTGGCCCTAAGGGCCGCCGTCCTGCCCTCAGCTTCGGCCCTGATCAGCTCCAATCTCGCTTCATATTAGCGCTCGAGATCCGAGCGAGCTTCAGCCATGCGGCAGTCGACCTCTTCTTGGGCTCGAGCTTCACGCGTGGCGACGTCATCCTCCGCCTGAGCCACCAGGCGCTCCCTCGTCTCCAACCGCTCAAGGTCAAGGTTGCGCTCGGCGGCCTCTAGCGTCAGCGCTTCCGCGCGCTTCTGGAGCTCCGCCTGGTCGACGGAAGCTTCCTTCAGCGACACAAGGCCACCTGGTATAGCTCCACTTGCTCCTCCAGAGAGTTGCTCCAGGCTTGGAACTCCCACATGCGCTCCTCCACATCCTTGCGCCGTCGATCTGCTTCCCGGGCCTCCTCCACGGCTTGAGAGCAGGCCTCTCGCGAGGCCTCCAGTGATGCTTCAGCCTTCACGTTGTCAAGGTCACGCTGGTGACGCGCAAGGGCAACGGCTACCTTCAGCTTGCGCCACTCTACAGCAAGGCGCAAGCCTTCGGCCTCAAGGTGCACATCCTCGCCAGCAAGCTCCACCCTAATCCGGCTCACTGCATCCGCCGCCCCCTGGAGGAATTCTTGGCGAAGGGCGCGGCGCTCGCGAGCACGCCTGAGTATGTCTTCCGCGTCACCCTCTGCCACTAGCGAACCCAGAGGGCACTGGGGCGGCATGCCCCTCCCGGCGCAGGGCTGGGGGCTGGTGCCCCAGCAATCGCCGGACGGGCCGCGCCAGGAGCCCGGCCTGGCACTAGTCCGTCCCCAGAACAAGAGCTTAAGACTAACTTCAGCCAATCGCCATTCACAATCAAGGAAGGAGCACGGGGCAAGCTGGTTGTGCCCCAGGAGAACTCGTGAAGGGAGGATAGCAGGCGCGTAGGCTCAAGATGCCCAGCAGGACGGGCCACTTCTCTGACTGGCCGAGTGGCAGGGGCGCCGCTCAAGCTCGGCGCGCCCAGGGTCAGTGGCGAGGACAAAGCTTGGGGGGATGGCTCCTTGGTCGTCTCCACGAATTCAGCGGGAAGGGCCCTGAAAGGCCGCGATCAGCTGCAAGAACAGAGAAATGAAGGAGCAAAGAAAGAAGAGGACTTACTCGTCCATGGCAAAGTACTTCCTGCGCTTCAACAGGCGGAAAGGGCGATCGTCACCACCCAAGGCCTCCTTCCTCTTGCGGAGAGCCTCGAAGTCTACACGAAACCGGCCTAAGCGCTCGGCGCAGGGGTCGGTTTGTGTCATGGAAGAGGCGTCAGGGCAATCATCGCTAAGGGGACCGGCCTGAGGGACACCACCGGGCGCCATATCATGAGGAACGACCGGGTCCTCGGGAGCCCCAACCTCGGGAGCCGTAGGACGCAACTCCTCGCCTGCCGCTACTCCAGGACAGGCTTCAGGAGATGCCGCCTCCGGAGCTGCACGTGGCATCAGCACCTCAACATCATCCCCTTCGGCTCCCGGCGGTTCTCATCTCCCCGCTCCATCGCCTGAGGCAGGGCCGCTTTGTGCAACCGGAAGAGCAACCACAACGACGGGATTCTCACGGGGGCCCCTGAGGCCAGCCGGGCGCAGCCCCCACTCGTCGAAGCTGGGCATCTGCTTCACAAAATCGGCCCTGCCCGAACAAAGATACAGGAGGGCACCATCATGTCGGAGGCCGCCTGGGGAAGGGTCGCCAGTCAGGACCTTGAGCACTGTTCTCTGTGCTTCAGGCGCCCGGTCTTCCTCCTAGAGCCACATGCGGTCTTTGTGCCCCATGAAGTCCCACATCCGGCGAGAGTGGCGCTGGAGAGGAGCAATGCGACACTGGAGGAACTCCTTCACCACCTTGGGCACCGTCACATTGAGCGCCCTCAAGGTCTCGAAGCGGCGCCACACGAAAACGAGCCGGGGGCTCACAAGCGCCTCATGACCCCAGCTTGAGTTGGGAATAGCAGGCAAGGTTGGGTGCGAGGGCAGGGGGCTGGGCACCCCAACATCCACATACAGCCACCGCTCTTTGAACTTGGCCTCAGGGGGAGGAAGGCCGAAGTCGATCCCTGAAGCAGCCGTCTCTGGCACGGCAAGGAAGCTCACACACCTCGAGCATTGGGTGGGGTCGCTCGGGCGCAAAGAGAAGAAGTGGCGCAGTAGGACAATGGAAGGGGGAATGCCCACCATTGCCTCCCAAACAAAAGCAAAGACAGCTAGGATGGTAATGGACTCAGGCCCGAGTTGCATCATGTGGATCTGGTAATTGGAGAGCACCGCATTGAAGAAAGCGGAGAAAGGGGGAACCAGACCTTCCCGCAACGTCGGCAAAGAATCGGACCTCCGTGACGACCCTATCAATGGAAGCATGGGACGTAGGCCAGACCGCAGTCCGACTGCACTCGTTGAAGATGGTGGCAAGAGCGGAACGGACCTTGCGCAAGGCCTCGGGGTTGAGTATGATGGACCGGGCAACGGCGGGGGCCACGGCTGGAGGCGAGTGAGACGAAGACGCGGGCTCCTACCCCTTTTCCTTCTTCGGTGCCATGACAGTGGGAAGGGGGGAGAGAGTTCGAGTTGGATTGGAGGCGGAGGTTGAAGCTCGAGGAAGGAGGAAGGACAGGAAGCGCACAGGAGGCGAAAGGGGAATAGCTGTGTGCAACCACGGGTCCGCCTAGCCGGGCGCATAATGAGGCATCGTGGGGAAGCGGAGGCACCCACGTCCAATCAACCGCCACGCGGAGCTTTGCACTTGCCCCTTCGCTTCTCTGCTAAGCCAAGTCCGGGCGCGCCTTGGTCTCGGGGGCTACTGTCGGCGTTCTGGGAACAGGGGTCCCCAGACTTGCCTGCCTGTGGCCTGCAGCGTGGCTCGAGTGGGGGCCCAACGCAGCCCAGCTTCATCAGCTCAAGCTCAAGACCCTCGCGAGGGGCCAAGCCTCGTGGGCCGGACGACAGGAAACTTCCTCAGGAGCAGCCTCCCCAGGCAGGCTCATGAGGAGGCAGAGAGATCAAGGCGGGGTACCTCCCGAGGAGCCCGTGACACAAGCCATGACAATTGAAGACCAGGCGGGGGCCGGCCTACGCAGCGTCCTTGTTTCCCTTTCGGTGCAAAGGGGGCAAGCACAGACCAAGGCATCAGGCAAATGTTACCATTTCGGTTCAACAAGACCAAGACCAGCAGAACGGCAGGATGGAGGTCATCGTGGAGCCCAGGACGGC
>NW_025235166.1:0-6404 GCF_018294505.1 Triticum aestivum | reverse complement strand
AATATTTTGAACACTTTATGTCCAACTCAAATGTCACATGCATCATAATATGTACTCCCATTTAGATATGTACACAAGCGATGTATCAAGATTCAAATACCGAGTCAATCAACTAAGAATGTACTTAACTAACAGACATATAAACACTTATAGAGTATATGGATCAATAATATCAACTAACATACATAAGACAGGACGCTATACTTTTTTTGCTAGAACAACATCCTTTTTTAGCCAAGCTACTACAACATCTTGGCCCTTTCTGATGCGTGCCACTTATGGTCCATCTATACTACTATTATTGATGAATGCACATTCAACCCGATTGGCATATTTGTAGGTCTGGCACAACAATAAAAATGAAATGTCTCCGAGTCTTATCAATTAATACAGACTTGTGCTCAAATAAAATTACAAACCAAAACAACAATTATTACATGATCTCTAAAACAAATGGTTTGATTGATTACATGTTCAAACAACACAAAGGTTATTCAATTATGGAAAGAACATTTCACCTATGATTTACCAAGTGGGAATTTAATTTCCTTTTTTTCTTCAGAACCTTAACAATGCGGTTAGATTTAGCTTGCTTCATTTTTAAATCCAACAAATATTTAATGGTTGTCTTGAGTACTGCTTGTGATTGTGTTGTTTGCTTCCTCAACATGTCAACTTCATCTCTAAGTGCAGAAGCTGAATCTCTTTCTACCACTGGTTTAGCCTCTAGAGCAACAACAGTTGGCAATTCATAATGCACGATTGGGCCGGTGCCACTGCTGTGGGATGATACAACTTCCATGGGGACCTCGCTCTTGGATCTTGGGCTAACCTGTTTTTCCATTAAAGTTCCAATTGGATTCATAAATCTTGAAGTTAGCAAAACATATAAACTGGGAGTTATAACAGCAAACCAGTTAAACAAACAAGAAATTAAAGAGTTTGAATTGGATGCTAAAATGTAGTTATTAACATCATTGCAACCGGTTGTTGCAGCAGTGTCGGAGTATTGGGCCACGGGTAGGCTGACCCGAGTCCCAGGACCTTTCAAGACATCGGGGCAGGCCGCGCCCCTCGAGCCGAGTCCCAGGAGCGACTCCAAGGCAAGCCGACTCCGAGACAAGCCTACTCCGAGCTGGCGACCTCCAGAAGGGCCGACTATGGAGAGTCGGCCCATGACTCCTCCCTCGTCCCGAAGTACGACATGGGGTACGGTCACGGTGTGGCCGTCCCCCCCCCCTTTGCTTATGAAGGGCCAGCATGGCTACAGTGAGCCGTATCGCTGGAAGATCTCCGGTGAGGGGCGGCACTGTTGCCATGCCTGCCCTGACCTCAGCTACAGTGCGCCACGTACTGTGCCCATGACGCCAGCCTGTACGGCCCGAAAACGGCGGGGCCGCCTGTCAGTGGGTGGGCCGAAGGCGGCCTAGGCGCCCCAAAGACGGACCTGTGGGAGTCGGCCCCCCAGGAGTCGGCCAACTCCTCCCCAGGGCCCCATGAGCCATTAACTAGATAGGATAGGGAATGGCGACAGTGATCGCCCGATAAGACGGCGACACTGTTGCCACGACCCAATGACCAAGCCTGCGTCATCAAGGGTGCCACTACAGTATCAAGCCTGTCCGCGGGACCCGCCAGTTGGTGGGCCCCAGAAGCCGGCAGGGAAGACGGCGGCCTGAGAGACAGACGGCTGGGACCTGCGCCCAGCTGGATTACTATTGTACCCCCGGGGGGTAGGCCTATATAAACCCCCCGGGGCACCCATGCAAAGGGTTCGGACCTAGATAGAGATAGACCAGATAGCACAGGGAGGAGAGAGTTAGCCCTGCCCTCTCCAGCCTCCCGAAACAGCTCCAGGAGCACCATTGTAGTCACTTTGCCTTAGTGATCATGCGGAGACCCCATAGAGCAGCAGTAGGGGTGTTATCTCCTAGGAGAGCCCTGAAGCTGGGTAAGTTCCGCTGGCGTGCATGTCTTCGCCTCATCCCGCTTCCGGGCACCGGCGACGTTCTACTCGCTCCCACCATGATAAGCCATCCTTTTGCATATGTCGTACCCAACCCCCGACATTTGGCGCCCACCGTGGGGCGAGGTGCACCGTCGTCCGGAGATCTGCTCTGGACGGGAACCCTATTCCTCCCCGGCGAGCACAGCCAGCCCGACACGCCGGATGGCGTCTGTGCCGATGCGCTGCATGGCGCTGAGATCGCCCGTGCGGCCAGCTGCCTCGCTGATCTTATCGGCGAGGTTCACCTCTCTGATGAGCCTGCGTCCGATGCAGGCACGAGTGTTCCCGAGAGCCTCCTCGTGGGCCTCCTCGACCAACTCCACGTCACCGGCGAGCCTGCTGCGGACCTGGAGTCTATAGGATCCACCGACGCGATGCTGGTCGACTCCGACACCGCGTCTCTCGACGCGTTCCCCACCAACGTGGTGGTCTACAACGAGGTGCTCCCTTGCGCGGGGAGCGGCGGAAGCACCGTCACTGAGGTCCTCATCCTCGAGCACGGTGAGCGCTCCGGCGAAGGAGTGCATGACCCGCTTGACGCGCCCCTGCGAGGCCTTGCAGTGCCGATTCCGGAAGACGCCAACGCTGAGACGCTGGAGGCGCTTCGCCTTCAGCTCGTCGAAGGTGCGAAGAAGCTGGCTAGCATGAGGCGCTTGTCAGAAGCTTACCAACGCGAGATGGATCGCGCCGTAGGCGGCTCGCCGGCTTCGACCGGGCCTAGCCGCCTAGGCGCAGTCCGACAGCGCGGCGCGGCAATCGCCAACCTCTTCGGGGCCGATCGCCCTGTGTATGCCACGCCCGCAAAGAATATCCGCGCCGCCCAGGTGGCGGCAGACGAGCTCGACGACTTCGAAGGTGAAGAGCGCCGCGTAATGACAGAGCGAGTTCAGCAGCTCCTCGACGCGGCCGCCGCGCAGAATGATGCCGGCTGCCGTACCGAGGGGGCGCAGTGCCAAAACAACGACCCACCGCCTCGCCGAGACCAAGGTGCGACGTCTCGGACACCGACTGGCGGGGTCCGTGGGAAGAAGGACAAGGAGCCGGCTGTCAGCCACAGTCGGACTCACATCACCATCGAGCGCCTACCTGCCTGCCTCCCTCCCCCCTTGCAGAGAAAGGCGAGTCTCCCTGCCGCCCGTGGAACACCCGACTCTCGGCGACCGCCTTGGCCGCCGAGAGGGAGTCGGAGAGAATGACGCCCGCCACCGGATCGACCGACTCCACCGATCCCTGGCACTGGAAGAAGAAGACGAGGTGGGTCCCCCCTGCTTTGGACCCCGCATCTGAGATGAGCCCTTCCCCAAAGGGTTCACGCTACCCCGAGACACGCCCAAATATACCGGCACCGTGAAGCCGGAAGATTGGCTGATTGACTACTCCACTGCCGTCAACATAGCGAACGGCAACAAACGTGTTGCCGTACGATACGTCCCGCTGATGCTCCAGGGCTCGGCCCGGACATGGTTGAACAGTCTGAAGCCTCGCAGCATCAATAGCTGGGTCGACTTCACCGAGGCTTTCGTCCGCAACTTCACCAGCACGTACAAGCGACCTCCCAAGCCACGCCAACTCTCCTTGTGCGTGCAAGGCCCTGACGAGTCTACTCGCGAATACCTCACGCGCTGGGGTGAACTTCGGAACTCCTGCGAGGGCGTGCACGAGGTGCAGGCCAACGAGTATTTTACTGCCGGGTGCAGAGAAGGCACCCTCCTCAAGCACAAGCTCTTTGCGACGAGCCGGAGACCCTCGATGAGCTGCTGATCACAGCGAGCAAATACGCTATGGCCGACTCCTCCATGAAGGCGGAGATTTGGGTCAGCACGACTGGCAAAGTCGTCCCTCAGGCTCCAAGAACTCCAGATGGAGACACTAGTCAGCGGAAACAGCAGAATGACCAAAAGCGCAAAGCCCCACAGCCGACTTCCAACAGTCGGCAAGTGGCAACAGCAGAAGACCAGCAGTTGGAGGGACCGCCTCCGGCAAAGCGACAGAAGGGCGGCAAGTCCAACTGGCTTCCAGCCTTCTCCTATGAGCAGACTCTAGACGGTCCCTGCAAGTTCCACAGCGGCGCGAAGCCGTCAAACCACACCACTAGGAAATGTCACTGGCTGACCAGAATTGCCAAGGGGGACGGCCTGCTCCCTCCCCCTCCTGCTGGGCCGCCTCCTCCACAACCGCCCCAGCAGCCGGCCGTCAGGCCAATCGGCGCAATAGAAGACGAGTTCCCGGATGAGCGCGGAGACTATGTAGTGTTCACCAGTGTAGCAGATGACCGACGCAGCAGGCGCCAACAGCAGGAAGAAGTGAATGCGGTTGCATCAAGTCCCCCAGAGTTCATGCATTGGTCCGAAAAGCCTATCAGTTGGAGAAGAGCTGATCACCCAGAGGTGATGCCGAGTCCAGGCTCCTATGCCTTGGTCTTAAGCGCCACATTCGCCACTGATAGGTGGGCCGCTCGCTTCTCGCGAGTACTGATAGACGGAGTCAGCAGTATCAACATCCTGTACAAGGATACAATGGAGAAATTAGGAATCAAGCGAAGACAGCTTCAGAGCAGCCGGACTGTGTTCCACGAAATCGTCCCTGGCCTTTCCTGCTCCCCGATCGGCAAGATCCTAATAGATGTCCTCTTCGGAGACAAGGATCATTTCCGCCGAGAGCCAATTTGGTTTGAGGTAGTGGACCTTGAAAGCCCATATCATGCATTACTTGGCCGACCCGCCTTGGCCAAGTTCATGGCGGTACCCCACTACGCCTACTTCAAGATGCAGATGCCGAGTTCCAAGGGAATCCTAACCGTGTCCGGCGACTACAGGAAGTCGTCCGCTTGCGCGGCCGAAAGTAGTCGGCTGGCCAAGTCCTTGGTGATCGCAGCTGAGAAACGGCTTCTTGATCGGGTCGTGGCAATGGCCGGCAAGCAGCCCGAGTTGTCGCCCGACCCCAAGGAGTCGGAAGCAGAAGGATCATTCAAGCCGTCCAAAGAAACAAAGAAGATACCGCTGGACCCGGAGCACCCGGAGAGATACCCTGTCATAGGCATAGGCCTTGACAGCAAATAGGAAGGCGAGCTCGTCGATTTCCTCCGTGAGAATCGCGACATCTTCGCGTGGTCCCCCAAGGACATGCCTGGTGTCCCGACGGAATTCGCCGAGCACAAATTACATGTCCGGTCTGATATGAAGCCCGCCAGGCAGCCCTTGCGCCGCCTGTCAGAAGAAAAAAGAAGAGTTGTTGGAGAAGAGATAGCCCGACTCTTGGCAGCCGGCTTCATCATGGAAGTGTTTTTTCCAGAGTAGCTGGCAAACCCAGTACTGGTGCTGAAGAAAAACAAGCAGTGGCGGATGTGCATTGATTACATGAGCCTCAACAAAGCTTGCCCCAAGGACCCATTTGCTCTGCCGAGAATCGATCAGGTGATAGATTTCACAGCCGGATGCGAGCTGTTGAGTTTCCTAGACGCATATTCAGGATATCACCTGATCAAGCTGAACCCGGCCGATAGACTGAAGACCGCCTTCATCATGCCGTTTGGAGCCTTCTGCTACCTAACCATGACGTTCGGCTTGAGAAATGTCGGCGCCACCTTTCAGCGTTGCATGCAGAAATGCCTCCTGAAGCAACTCGGCAGAAATGCCCACATCTATGTGGATGACGTAGTGGTGAAGACGGAGAAGCCTGGAACCTTGCTGGAGGACCTCAAGGAAACATTTGAGAATCTGCGCCGATTCCAGATCAAGCTCAACCCAGAGAAGTGCGTTTTTGGAGTACCAGCCGGCCAGCTCCTCGGTTTCCTTGTCTCTGAACGCGGCATAGAGTGCAATCCTATGAAGATCAAGGCCATCGAGAGGATGGAAGCACCCAGACGACTGTTATATGTGTAGAAGTTCACCGGCTGTTTAGCATCCATCAGCCGATTCATCAGTCGGCTGGACGAGAAGGCTCTCCCCTTGTATCATCTCATGAAGAAGAAGACCTTCTTTGAGTGGACTCCCAAGGCAGACGAGGCTTTTCTCCAGCTAAAGAAGATGTTGACTACTCCCCCTGTGCTGGCTGCCCCGACTCCCAAAGAGCCCATGCTCCTCTACATTGCCGCCACCAGCCGAGTAGTCAGCACAGTCATTGTAGTCGAGCGCAAGGAGGAAGGCAAGGCGCTACCTGTCCAGAGACCGATATATTACTTGAGCTAGGTGTTGTCGGCCTCCAAGCAGAACTACCCCCATTACCAGAAGATGTGCTATGGTGTGCATTTCACCGCCAAGAAATTGAAGCCCTACTTCCAGGAGCATCCAATCACTGTGGTCTGCACAGCTCCACTGGCCGAGATCATCGGAAGCCGAGACGCTTCTGGCCGGGTGGCCAAATGGGCCATCGACCTGGCCCCCTACACCATCTACTA
>NW_025235165.1:0-6405 GCF_018294505.1 Triticum aestivum | reverse complement strand
AGCCAACCGTTGGCCAAAAAGGGCTTTTCAGCCAATAGTTGGCCAAAGAGTCCCTCTTCGGGCAACACCTGCTCTATTGATACTAAAAATCCTAATTGATATGAATTTTCTAAAACAGTAGAGCGGTGTTGGCCGAAGTGGGACTCTATGGCCAACTGTTGGCCGAAAAGGCCTTTTTGGCCAACGGTTGGCCGAAAAGGCCTTTTTGGCCAACGGTTGGCCGAAAACGCCTTTTTGGCCAGCGGTTGGCCGAAAAGTCTCTCTTCGGCCAACATGAGGCCGACAGGGTGATACTTTTGATTTTTCTGCATTAGGGTGCATAGTTTCCAAATTTGCTATAAAAATCATCATAGTTTCAAAAAAACCTTGAATGTTTTGTAAAATAGGGTCTAGCATATTGTAAGTGTACACGTATTTGTATACGTATGTAATTGTATTATGATCATCTATATAAAGAGACGTGAGGCTGGATGTTAGCCACCCACGCAAAACCCTAAACCTACCTCTTCAACTTGGTATCAGCAAGGTTCGGCCGCCGCCGCACGTCCCTCGCGCCGCCGCCCGATCCCATCTTCCGCGTGGCCGCCATTGCCACAGGGCCGCCGCGCTAACACTACGCGCCGCCCGATCCATCCGCCGCCGCCGCGCGTCATCCTTCCGCGCCGCCGCTGCCGCGAGTTTCTTCTCCGCCGCCGCGCGCTGTCCTCCTCCGTGCCGCCGCGTCAGGGGGCATGACATTGACGTAGAAGAAGTATGCACTTGATCTCCTTCATCGCGTCAACATGGACAACTGCAAGTCCACTTCCACTCCACTTGCCACATCCGAGAGCCTTTCGCGTTACAGTGGTGCATTGCTGAGTACTGACGACTCTTTCAGGTATCGCAGTGTAGTTGGAGCACTTCAGTATCTGACGCTCACTCGTCCAGATATCTCCTTTGCCGTGAACAAAGTGTGTCAGTTCCTGTCTCAGCCTTCGGAGGTTCATTGGGAAGCAGTTAAGCGTATTCTGAGGTATGTCAAAGGTACGCTAGACACGGGACTACGGATTCGTAAGTCCAGATTTACTGGAGTCAGTATATTCACCGATGCAGACTGGGCAGGCTGTGTTGATGACAGGCGTTCTACTGGTGGCTTTGCTATATTTGTTGGACCCAATCTTATATCTTGGAGTTTCAAGAAGCAGCCTACAGTCTCCAGGTCTAGCACTGAGGCAGAGTATAAGGCATTGGCCAATGGCACGGCAGCGCACACCCATATTGTGGTGTGATAACTTAGGGGCAACTTACCTGACGGCGAATCCAGTGTTTCATGCTCGGACCAAACATATTGAGATTGATTTCCACTTTGTGAGGGAACGAGTAGCTGTTGGTAAACTGGAAGTCAGGTTTATCTCAACTGATGATCAACTAGCGGATGTATTTACTAAACCCGCTACCCGACAGATGCTAGACCGTCTTAGAACCAATTTGAATCTTGTATGTACGTAGTTCAGATTGAGGGGGCATGTAAAATAGGGTCTAGCATATTGTACATGTACACGTATTTGTATACATATGTAATTGTATTATGATCATCTATATAAAGAGACGTGAGGCTGGATGTTAGCCACCCACGCAAAACCCTAAACTACCTTTCTGCATTCCCCAAGCACCTTTAGGTCTTCCAGTAGAACCATACCTGAACAACACGTAGCAGAACTCCCGCGGCCTCTCGTGCTCACACAGCCCTTGCCGGATTGTCGCCATTGTCTAACCCCGGCAGATGTCGCCGTTGAATCGCAGAACAGGGCAAGAGCTGTCTTCATGTGAAACCCCTGCCGATACGACTGGCGCCGCATTAGAGGCGGAGACAGCTGACCAGACCCTCTCCTCCGGACATGATGGGTCCAGCGGCATGAACGCATCCCCGCACCTGATCACGGTGAGGACAGCGGCGACGTACTCCACCGACGGTGAGGTGTACACCCCCACGACCCTAGGGTTGTGCCGCGCCTCCCCTGTGTCGATCCTAGTAGCACCCGGGGAACCCTCGTCTCCATCCATGGAGGCTGGTGGTAGGTCAAGGAGGCCTGTGGCGATGGCGCGATGCAGTGGATAGGAGGTCGCCACAGGTGAACCGACGCTCTCGGCCGCCCGCGTGGACGACTGCGAGTAGTGCGGGCCTCCAGGGCGCTTCTCCAGCGCAAGGAATACACCTTCGAGCTAATGCTTGTGTACTACACACAGAGTACCGTTTTACCCGGCACCAGGAGACGCGCATATCTATTGTATCACATGGTTTGCTCTACTATAGGCCTCATCTCGACTCTGACTGAACCAGGTATTATAGATTCACGTTTGAACCATGTAAGATGTAACTGGATGCTACCGTAACATCGGTCGATGTTGGAAGCCTCAACATGCTAATCCGCCACGCCTCTAAAAAGCCTACAGTCCGAGGACCTAAATGGTACTACCTCAAATCCATAATAAATGTCGCAGTTTTAAACTAACGCCAGTTCAAAACTACGGCACTTATTTTTGATTGGAATTGGATGGAGTAGGAGTAACCATGAACAACTCAGTAGCAGGATATGCAGTCCATTTTCCTCCTACATTCATCTCTGTTTCGTCTAAGATCTTGTTCAACAAGTAGTCTTCGCCCTCGTTGATGCCAAATATATTGACAGTGATCTCGACCAAGAAACTGAGTATCTCACCCGAAGAATGTGATATGCCTGACCGGTCAGTTACATGTCATCCACGGACCAACTTAACAAAGATTTCAGATTCCCCCTCTCTGAACCAACTTAATGCATGGTCGAGGTAGACACACTACTTCTTTTCCCGGTGTCTCCTATTCCCTTATTTGTTTCCGCAATATACTTGCGTTCACCTCCTATGACTCGAGACTAGGTCCTCTTTTTTCTTTTATTTCCTCAAATAATTTTAATGCCATGCAAGAGTGTTCAACTAGTAGAAGTGGATGCTACAACTTGAGTGATGATGGGGTGCTATATATGCACATGTAGCGAACATCATTATGTTCATGGTTGAATGTTGTTAGCTCGGTACATTTATGCCGTATTAACTAGTAGATGTGCTTGTGCATTGCAATGGGAGTAACAAATCCTAACATGCCCTTGACAACCCATTTGTGTTACCACGCCCCTCTTCACCGCCATCGCCAATGGTCGTCACGTGCTCACCTGTTCGCGATGAACGTGATCAATCCCAAGGTGCCATGTGGCCAAGTGCTAGGTTGGAAGCTATGACTCCGATGTCATGCACCAAAGAATGTTGGGTTTGTCTAATATTCATACTGAAAAATTGTCAGTTTCAGTCAACACATTTCTCCCGTGGCCTCTCTTCGCCCAGCCAGCGTGTTCTTCTTCCTCCAACCCGGTCAATCTGCCGGCAGCCAATGAGTCTAACACACACAAACCGCCTGATCACCTATCTTTCCCAAGCTATCTTTGTGGGGTCCCAATTCTGGAGGTTGATCCAGTCGATCATGCATGACATTTGACCAGAACTTTTCATCTTGATAGGCAATGGACATGGACCCTCTTTTGGATGTATCCTTGGTTGCAGGGATCTTCGCTATGCACTGAGTTCTCGGACTTGTTTTCTATCTCCTTGAACCCGGTGCTGTTGTGGTCCTTGGCTAACAACAATGGGAATTGAAACATCTTGCTCCGACGAACATTTGGACCCGAGGAAACCACTGATTGAGCCCAACCTTCAAACGGACCTTCCGCCGATGCCCCCAGATTTCTGGGGTCCCATATCTTGGTGTCTGGCGACTTCGGGGCTCTTCTTTGTTGCCTCGGCATACAACACCTTATGCTAGAGACCGATTCTTGCGTGGACCACACATTTGTGGAAAGCGCCCTTACATTTAAAGATCAAGATATTCGTATTGTAGCTTCCACGAGATCGCCTCGCATCGGGAACAGAGGTGGTCAAGCAGAGTTGTCCTGGCAATGGTTTATGCCTCCTTAGTGCTGTTCTAGAGACTAGGACCCACGTATTTTTCACTTATCCGGCTGCCCCTTTTTTGGGTACTTTGTCTTTGAGGCTCTAGGGCGTAATTGGAAGACTGGAGCTGTTTGGGTTTGTCAAAACTCGGCCCAACCATAACAGGAGGAGCAGATGCCCTTTTGGACAACAATGACCTGCACACTTTGCACGATGCACAACAAAATGGTTGATATGCGAGGGGTTTTAAGGCGGGCCACTGAAGCTATATCCAAATTTCTGCCATTTATGCGGCAATGGAACCCACTCTCTGGGCAGCCGGGTTCGGACTGGCTTAGCAGCTTGATGGACGCAATGATTGTGGCAGCACTACTAGGAAAACAGTTATACATGAAATGGACACTAATGGCGCACCACATGTATGGTGCGCCATTAGTATATAGCAATGGCACATCACATATAGCAATGACGTATCAGGTGATAGTGCGCAATTAGTAATGGCGTCACATACACGGTGCGCCATTAGTAACCATTTTTTTTACAAAACTAGTAATGGCGCGCCAGGGGATAGTGCGCCATTACTAGTTTAACTAGTAATGGCGCACCACACACTCAGTGCGCCACTACTAACATTTTTTTTTCAAAGTTAGTACAAAGTTAGTAATGGCGCACCACACCCACGGTACGCAATTACTAACAATTTTTATTATTATTACTATTTTCAAAGTTAGTAATGGCTCACCATGGGTGTGGTGCGCCATTACTAATTTTCACCCAAAATTCCCCCGAATGCACTCTCCCTATGGACCGTCTTTTCAGTTTTAAACAAAATAAAAGAAAATGATGCAAATGTCAAAAAAATAAAAGAAAATAAGTTTCCCATGTGATATGTGGTCTAGTTGTTGGGAAAATTTACAAATATGAATTTTGACTTTATTTGCAAAATCTCTGGAATTTGTAAGATGGGCATAACTTTTGCATACAAACTCGGATTAAAAAGTTTTTTATATGAAAAATCATCTACTCTAAATGTTACATCCAAATAATGTTAAACATTTTCAAAATCCTCAAAAACCTAACAGAAAAAAAGTTACGGGGCTTTTAAGATCTGGAGGCAAAAAAATTCAAAAAATTTCAAACTTACTAGTGGCGCACCGTTTGCTAGGTGTGCCACTAGTAACAGAAAAAAAATTAGTTTCGAATTTTTTTTCAGGATTTTTTTTCCAAAATATGATACGTAATATGAACGGAAGTTTGAAATAATTTTTCAAAATTTCATCACACTCATGAACATGAACAAAGTCCTAAACATCAACAAGGTTTAATAGGATTGATATGCTAGATATATCCACAAGTGTCTGTGAAGTGAGCTGGTGCTGGTGTTGGATAGAACTCTGAAGTTAAGCGTGCTTGGGCTGGAGTAGTGTGAGGATGGTTGACCTTTCGGGAAGTTTGACCATAAAGTGTGATTGTGCTTTCCTAGTAGTGTAGCACGCTGCCTTGCCCATCCTTAGACCCACTGATCTATCGACAGCTTGGTCGCCTTTTTTCTTCTTTTTTCGGCATGTCTGTGTGGTTGCCTGGCAAAATTACTTTTACTTTCCTAGCACTTGAACATGTTATATGGACATGGTGACTCCTTTATCTATAAAGTCGGGGGAAATCCTGTTTTGAGAGGTAATTTTCAATGTTATGCATTTCATGTGAGGTAGAAAAATAAACTAGTAAAGGATAGTGATTTTAAAAAAAAGAAGCCAGCAAGGGATATAAAGATCCTTTGTCACTATGTGAGGTGATTAGCAAGGAATAGTAAATTCAAGGGTCACTATGAGAGGGCGGTTCTTATTATTTTTTATTTTTTTTTTGCGTAAACTCATATTGTTTACATGTGTGTGCCCGTACGAAGTCTTGCATGCATTGTTAGTTAGAGTAGTGGTGAATGTACGTGGTTGCCCGTTTTCGCCGAGTCGTATGGCTGTTGCTGAGAGGCCGTGCAAGTGCCGAATCATCTGCGTGTGTAGCTAGTCCAATTGTATCTCAGCGGGTTTCCAACTACTATTCAAACTCGTTTTCCCGTTTCCCTTTTAGCACAGCAAGATTTTATGTTTCCTTTTTATACTATAAAAATGTGAACGACCAGCCGGTTCGAATGATGTTTGTTCATATGTGAGTCAGCTTGTTTGCGCTTGTACTTTGCGTGCCTTAACCAATCAAGCACTAGAACTGAAGTGTTATTTCAGTGAGTTGGCCTCAACCGAGCACTAGAAATATTTTTCTTTTGATGTTGCAGCAGATTTGGTCTTATCTTCTTGTGGGTTTCCTTCTGCCCTTTGGGTTTGCTGAAAAATTGGTTTTACCCCTGAACCATGACAACCCAGTAGAAACTGTCAGAGTTCATGCGATTTTGGCTATTTCAACGAGAATAGAAAATGGGTCTGTCTATGT
>NW_025235164.1:0-6406 GCF_018294505.1 Triticum aestivum | reverse complement strand
GTATCCAGCCTGCATAACTGCTCTCAGATATGATTAGATCGACCGGGCCCACATGTCAGCCACTCGGAAGGGACCTTATAAATGCGCCCGGCGAGGATTTCTGTGCTGCGCCCCAGCATTCTCCCTCTCTCTCTGCTTCCTTCTTCCCAGCTCAGCGTGCTCGCTCTCGCCCCCGCACCACTTCCCTTCGCGCATCTCTCCGGCGACCATGGCCAAGGAGAAGACGGCGGCGCTGGAGCGCGCCAAGAAGGCGTCGGCGTCGGAGAAGGCGAAGGGGAGATCCACCAGCCGCGGAGGGTCCTCGTCCAGATCCCGCCTGCCGAAGGGCTGGGTCCAAGGAGACTGGATCCAGTCGACCATCACAGAGAAGGACCTCCTCGACATGGCCAACGAGGGCTTGATCCCTCACGGAGCTGCGAGGTTGCCGGGGAAGGAGTGGCAGCCACAGCCAGAAGAGGGTGAGTGTGTGCTTTTGGCCACTCATGTTGATCGTGGGTTTTCCTTGCCGCCAAGTATTTTCTCCGTGGCTTCTTGAATTTCTTTGGAGCGCAGCTTCACCACTTTACCCCAAACTCCATTGCCTATCTTGCTGCATTTGTGTCCATGTGTGAGGGTTTCTTGGGCTGTCGACCGCACTGGGGTTTGTTCAAACATATATTCACGTGTCGCTCTCAGACCGTGAAGAAGGCGAGCCCAGGTGATGAGAGAACCCGAGTCGTCCAAATGTGTGGGGGCCTGGGGATCCAGGTGAGGAATAAGAGCACCTTCCCGCCCATGACCTTTCCCGAGTCCGTCAGAGGCTGGCAGTCGACTTGGTTCTACTGCCAGGTCCAGTCGACGCCAGGGCAGTCGAGTGGACTCCCTTCGTTTACCATGGACCGAGTGAACAAGCCCTCCCCTCTGAAGCTGATTCCGGAGGAGAAAGCCGACGTGAAGATGTTGATGGAGCGCGTGGTGCAGTTGGTTCGGGAGGGGGTGACGGGCATGGATCTTCTGGAGGTCTTCCTCAGGCGTCGCATCCAACCCCTTCAATTCCGGAGCCACTGCATGTGGTTGTACTGTGGGACCGAAGACGAGACTAGAGTCCATCCGGAAGCAGTCGACGACGTCACTCTGGAAAGATGGATGGTAGCCGTTACCGGAAACAAGGACAACCCGCGCGGAGCCAGAAGGATTCCTCCACTCGACCACAACAGCGACCCAAACAAGGTACACTTGCTCTGCTCCCCACTGCGCCCTTGTCGTATTCATTTCTGTTAACCCTGCCGACTGGTCGACTGATCCTTGTTTGGGCATCTGCTAGGCCCTCACCGAGCTGTACTCGATGCCCAATGGGGCACAAGCTTCGACTGAGGAAGGCGAGGCGAGCGGGGGCGAGAGCCAGGAAGAGGAGGAATGGGACTCGGATGTTGCAGAGGATGATGACGACGATGATGATGATGACGGCGATGAAGACGACGTCGAGGACGAGGAAGAAGAGGAGGAGGAGGTCGTACCACCGCGCTCAGAAAGGCGGTCGAAGCTTGTCCACGACCCTTCGACCGAACGTGGTAAGGGGGTTGCGACCGCCACTCAGTCGACCAAGCGCCCTCGGACCACCTCTCCGGTGCCGACTGAAAAGGCGCCGAAGCAGCCCAGGGCGGCCCCGTCGAAGCCGATCAAGCTCTTGCCGAAGATGAAGGTGTCCATCCCTACCATATCAGGGTAACCGTGCTGCTCATATTTTCTTATTCTGTGTGAACTTTATCTCTGGTCGACGCTGAAGTTAGTCGACTGATCCTTTGGAGTTGCAGTGCTGCTACTTCTGAGACCTCGGCCCGGGCTGATGACCACGAGATGGAGGATGCAGCAACTTCGAATCCAGGTACTGTGTTCTTAACACCGTTCTTAGTCGACTGACTCGCGATCTTTGATCCTGATCCTTCTCCGCAGCTCCACCCAACACTATTATCAATCTCCCTGACGACGACGAGGATGAAGAACCACTGACACGCAGGAGGAGTCGGAAAGCGTCCGCCAGTAAGGTACCTCAGGATGTGACGGCGCCTGAGATTCTGACTGTGGAGGAAGGGAACACCACTCGACACACGGTGTCCTTCGCAAATCCACTGACGAGTGCTCAGCAGCCCTCCCTCTTTACGACGCACCACGTCCCAGAGGACCAAGCTGGCGCAGCGAAGGAGGCAATACGCCAGGCGGGACTCATGATGGAGCAGCTGAAGACCATCCGGGACGCGAGCCAGGCAGCTTATGACGCCAGTTCTGCCCTCCAAAGCAATGTCCAGGTCAGTCGACCGCTGTTTGTTCTGTTGGATATGCTACCAAAAACTTTTCTTTTCCGGAATTTATATTAGTCACCCACTGGGTGTGTCGAATAAACTCCGTGTTAGCGGGGGCACGCTGAGTGCACCCGCTGGGTGTAGTCCCCAAGGCTAAGGTCGACTGCTGGCAGTCGGCCTTAGGCTTTATGATGTCAATCTTTCTGTCAGTCGACTGGTCGACTGGATTTCACAAACCGGTGGGGGCACGCTGAGTGCACCCACTGGGTGTAGTCCCCAAGGCTAAGGTCGACTGCTGGCAGTCGGCTTTAGGCTTTATGACGTCAATTTTTCTTTCAGTCGACTATGTCGACTGGATTTCACAAACCGGTGGGGGCGCGCTGAGTGCACCCACTGGGTGTGGTCCCCGAGACTGTGGTCGACTGCTTGCAGTTGATCACAGTCTTAGAGAATGCATCTCTCTTTTTTTTTTGAGGTCGACTGGTCGACTTTGTCTTCAACAGGATTAGTGGGGGCACGCTGAGTGCACCCACTGGGTGTAGTCCCCGAGACTACGGTCGAATGCTTGTATTTGGCTGTAGTCTTAGAAACGTGTGTTTATCCCTTTTTCACTCGGAAGTGAATTATATTTGACATTTAGTCGATTGGTTCTTCACAGAACTCCTGTGATCTTGTGGCTCGCTACTCAGAGCTGGAACAAAAACATACTCAAGTCGAGCTGAGCTTGAAGCTGGTTCAGGAGAAGCTGACAAAGGCAAAGGAGGAGACCGAAGGTATGTTTGGTGAGACCCTGACGACTGCTTTTCCCCTTGCTTGTTTCAGCATCTGATCTTGCTGTAACTTGCAGGTAAGGTAAGGGAGGCCCAGCAGAAGAAAGACCTTGAGCTAGCTGAGAAGATCAAGCTTGCTGACGAGAAGTTAGCTTCAGTCACCAAGCTCGAACAAGACAATACCAATCTGAAAGCTGCTCTTGGGATTGCCAACAAGGAGGTCAGTCGACTGAAAACTGACAAAACTGCCCTGACCGACCAAGTCAGCAAATTGACTGAGAAGAAAACTGAACTGGAGGCCTTCCTGAGTGGCCTTGCCAAGAAGTTGTTCCTTATGCTTGAAGGTAGACCTCCATGTTTGGCAAATATTTCCAATTGTGGCTTTTTCCATTCGACTATCTCCTTGACTTAGTGATCACCCTTGCAGAATTTTGTCAAAACTTTGAAGAAGAAACCAGCCGACTGGAGCCAAACCTTGACCCCGTCACTTCTCCGGTGAACGACGCAGTTGCCATGGATGTTTTCCGACTGGAGTCTCGTGTTGCAGCTGTCGTGGACTATCTCGCAAGGCTGAAGGCCGCCACATCTCGCATCGACTCGACGCTCTGGCCTGAGGAGACACTTCAGAATGACCTTGAGTCGCTGATGGCCCGCTTGAACACGATCCCTGGTCGAGTGCAGGAGTGGAAGAAGTCCTCGGCTCGGTGTGGTGCAGATGTCGCTCTGTGTCTGGCCCGAGTCCACTGCAAAGATGCGCGAGAAGAGAAGCTGGCGGCCCTTCGGGTGGCCAATACCAAGAAGCACGACTTCAGATCCTTTATGGAAACTTTCCTTGCAGCTGCCACTCGGATCGCCGACGGGATTGACCTTGATGAATTTGTTGCACCTTCCAGCCCTCCACAGGAGGGGTAAAAAACTTCTTCTGGCTCGACGCTTTAAATTTGCCTCGGTATGCCGAGTGAAATTGTAACCGACAAACCTTAACAGGCTTGACGCCTGAGCACTTTCGGTTCCTTTAGATGTCGATTCAAACTTGGATTTGGTGCTTGAATACGATTGCCTTCGGCTCGGAATGTCTTTTGCAGGTTCAAAGCAAGGTGCCTGTGCTGCAATCGACTTATTCTTTAGTCCACTTAGACGAGCACTGGGCTGCAGCTAAGCCCTCCGAATGAGAGGGTTGCTCTCCACTTGGCAGGGTTTTTATACCTTAGGCAAGCGCTTGGACTGCAGCTAAGCCCCCGAGTGAGAGGGTTGCTCTTCACTCGGTAGGATTTTTGTAACTTAGGCGAGCACAGGGCTGCAGCTAAGCCCCCGAGTGAGAGGGTTGCTCTTCACTCGGTAGGATTTTCACAACTTAGGCGAGTGCTTGGACTGCAGCTAAGCCCCCGAGTGAGAGGGTTGCTCTTCACTCGGTAGGATTTTTATAACTTAGGCGAGCACGAGGCTGCAGCTAAGCCTCCGAGTGGAAGGCTGGCTTACCACTCGGTAGGATTTTGATAACTTAGACGAGCACATGGCTGCAGCTAAGCCCCCGAGTGAGAGGATTGCTCTTCACTCGGCAGGATTTTGATAACTTAGGCGAAACGGATTTGCAGCTAAGCCTCTGAGTGGGAGTCTGGCTCACCACTCGGTAGGATTTTTACAAACTTAGGCGAAACGGATTCGCAACTAAGTGAAAGATATTGTGGAGGAACTATGACACTATTATTTTGAGGTCCATGAACTACAAAAGTACTTTATTGCAACTCATCCGAGTGATAAAACTTAAGTGTAGAATGGGCGGAGTAGCTCCGCGTTCCAAGCTCGGGGCTCGTCGATATTATGCTCGACGTTGTAAAGACGGTACGCCCGTTTGTGGAGAACCTTGGTGACGATGAAGGGGCCTTCCCAAGAAGGAGCAAGCTTGTGTGGTTTGTGCTGATCCACTCGGAGAACCAAATCCCCTTCCTGGAAGGCTCGACCTCTCACATTTCGGGCGTGGAAACGGCGCAGAACTTGTTGGTAGATGGTCGATCGGATCAGAGCCATCTCCCTTTCTTCCTCTAAAAGGTCGACTGCGTCCTGCCGCGCTTGTTCAGCTTCTGCTTCGTTGTAGATTTCAACTCGAGGAGCATTGTGGAGAAGATCACTCGGCAAGACTGCTTCAGCTCCATAGACCAAGAAGAATGGAGTTCTTCCGGTCGACCGATTAGGCGTGGTCCGCAGTCCCCAGAGTACAGATGGAAGTTCGTCGACCCAAGCTCCAGCCGCGTGTTTGAGATCACGCATCAGTCGAGGCTTCAGTCCCTTGAGAATCAGTCCATTAGCTCGCTCTGCTTGTCCATTCGACTGCGGATGGGCGACTGATGCGTAGTCGACCCGTGTGCCCTGGGAGTCGCAGAAAGCTCTGAATTCCTCTGAGTCAAAGTTCGACCCATTATCCGTGATGATGCTGTGCGGGACTCCATATCTGAATATTAGTTCCCTGATGAAGCTAACAGCAGTACCGGTGTCGAGGCTCTTGATTGGTTTAGCCTCGATCCACTTGGTGAACTTGTCGACTGCCACCAGTACATGCGTGAAGCCACTTCGTCCTGTTCTCAAAGGACCGATCATGTCCAGCCCCCAAACTGCAAAAGGCCAGACGAGTGGGATGGTCTTCAAAGCTGACGCAGGCTTGTGCGACATATTCGAGTAGAACTGACATCCCTCGCACTTATCTACTATCTCTTTTGCCATCTCATTCGCCTTGGGCCAGTAAAATCCGACTCGGTATGCTTTGGCCACGATGGTCCGAGAGGACGCATGATGACCACAGGTCCCCGAGTGAATATCATTGAGGATGAGTCGACCTTCTTCTGGTGTTATGCACTTCTGACCGACTCCAGTCGCGCTTTCTCTGTATAATTGTCCTTTGATTACGGTAAAGGCCTTAGATCGACGGACGATCTGTCGAGCCTCTTCTTCATCCTCCGGAAGCTCTTTCCTCAAGATATATGCGACATACGGAATCGTCCAGTCGGGAATGACCACCAAAACCTCCATGATCAAGTCGACCACCGCTGGGACTTCAACTTCAGTCGGATCTGTGGCGCTCTTGGGCTGCGGAGTTTCTTCGGTGAAAGGATCTTCTTTGACTGACGGAGTGTGTATATGCTCCAAGAACACACCACTCGGAATGGCTTCTCTCTTGGAACCTATCTTTGCTAGATCATCAGCTGCTTGATTTTTCAGTCGGGGTATATGATGGAGCTCCAACCCCTCGAACTTCTTCTCCAGCTTCCTCACTGCACTGCAGTATCCAGTCATGGCTGGGCTTCTCACGTCCCACTCTTTCATCACCTGATTGACCACTAAATCCGAGTCGCCATAGACCAT
>NW_025235163.1:0-6406 GCF_018294505.1 Triticum aestivum | reverse complement strand
AATATTTTGAACACTTTATGTCCAACTCAAATGTCACATGCATCATAATATGTACTCCCATTTAGATATGTACACAAGCGATGTATCAAGATTCAAATACCGAGTCAATCAACTAAGAATGTACTTAACTAACAGACATATAAACACTTATAGAGTATATGGATCAATAATATCAACTAACATACATAAGACAGGACGCTATACTTTTTTTGCTAGAACAACATCCTTTTTTAGCCAAGCTACTACAACATCTTGGCCCTTTCTGATGCGTGCCACTTATGGTCCATCTATACTACTATTATTGATGAATGCACATTCAACCCGATTGGCATATTTGTAGGTCTGGCACAACAATAAAAATGAAATGTCTCCGAGTCTTATCAATTAATACAGACTTGTGCTCAAATAAAATTACAAACCAAAACAACAATTATTACATGATCTCTAAAACAAATGGTTTGATTGATTACATGTTCAAACAACACAAAGGTTATTCAATTATGGAAAGAACATTTCACCTATGATTTACCAAGTGGGAATTTAATTTCCTTTTTTTCTTCAGAACCTTAACAATGCGGTTAGATTTAGCTTGCTTCATTTTTAAATCCAACAAATATTTAATGGTTGTCTTGAGTACTGCTTGTGATTGTGTTGTTTGCTTCCTCAACATGTCAACTTCATCTCTAAGTGCAGAAGCTGAATCTCTTTCTACCACTGGTTTAGCCTCTAGAGCAACAACAGTTGGCAATTCATAATGCACGATTGGGCCGGTGCCACTGCTGTGGGATGATACAACTTCCATGGGGACCTCGCTCTTGGATCTTGGGCTAACCTGTTTTTCCATTAAAGTTCCAATTGGATTCATAAATCTTGAAGTTAGCAAAACATATAAACTGGGAGTTATAACAGCAAACCAGTTAAACAAACAAGAAATTAAAGAGTTTGAATTGGATGCTAAAATGTAGTTATTAACATCATTGCAACCGGTTGTTGCAGCAGTGTCGGAGTATTGGGCCACGGGTAGGCTGACCCGAGTCCCAGGACCTTTCAAGACATCGGGGCAGGCCGCGCCCCTCGAGCCGAGTCCCAGGAGCGACTCCAAGGCAAGCCGACTCCAAGACAAGCCTACTCCGAGCTGGCGACCTCCAGAAGGGCCGACTATGGAGAGTCGGCCCATGACTCCTCCCTCGTCCCGAAGTACGACATGGGGTACGGTCACGGTGTGGCCGTCCCCCCCCCCCCTTTGCTTATGAAGGGCCAGCATGGCTACAGTGAGCCGTATCGCTGGAAGATCTCCGGTGAGGGGCGGCACTGTTGCCATGCCTGCCCTGACCTCAGCTACAGTGCGCCACGTACTGTGCCCATGACGCCAGCCTGTACGGCCCGAAAACGGCGGGGCCGCCTGTCAGTGGGTGGGCCGAAGGCGGCCTAGGCGCCCCAAAGACGGACCTGTGGGAGTCGGGCCCCCAGGAGTCGGCCAACTCCTCCCCAGGGCCCCATGAGCCATTAACTAGATAGGATAGGGAATGGCGACAGTGATCGCCCGATAAGACGGCGACACTGTTGCCACGACCCAATGACCAAGCCTGCGTCATCAAGGGTGCCACTACAGTATCAAGCCTGTCCGCGGGACCCGCCAGTTGGTGGGCCCCAGAAGCCGGCAGGGAAGACGGCGGCCTGAGAGACAGACGGCTGGGACCTGCGCCCAGCTGGATTACTATTGTACCCCCGGGGGGTAGGCCTATATAAACCCCCCGGGGCACCCATGCAAAGGGTTCGGACCTAGATAGAGATAGACCAGATAGCACAGGGAGGAGAGAGTTAGCCCTGCCCTCTCCAGCCTCCCGAAACAGCTCCAGGAGCACCATTGTAGTCACTTTGCCTTAGTGATCATGCGGAGACCCCATAGAGCAGCAGTAGGGGTGTTATCTCCTAGGAGAGCCCTGAAGCTGGGTAAGTTCCGCTGGCGTGCATGTCTTCGCCTCATCCCGCTTCCGGGCACCGGCGACGTTCTACTCGCTCCCACCATGATAAGCCATCCTTTTGCATATGTCGTACCCAACCCCCGACATTTGGCGCCCACCGTGGGGCGAGGTGCACCGTCGTCCGGAGATCTGCTCTGGACGGGAACCCTATTCCTCCCCGGCGAGCACAGCCAGCCCGACACGCCGGATGGCGTCTGTGCCGATGCGCTGCATGGCGCTGAGATCGCCCGTGCGGCCAGCTGCCTCGCTGATCTTATCGGCGAGGTTCACCTCTCTGATGAGCCTGCGTCCGATGCAGGCACGAGTGTTCCCGAGAGCCTCCTCGTGGGCCTCCTCGACCAACTCCACGTCACCGGCGAGCCTGCTGCGGACCTGGAGTCTATAGGATCCACCGACGCGATGCTGGTCGACTCCGACACCGCGTCTCTCGACGCGTTCCCCACCAACGTGGTGGTCTACAACGAGGTGCTCCCTTGCGCGGGGAGCGGCGGAAGCACCGTCACTGAGGTCCTCATCCTCGAGCACGGTGAGCGCTCCGGCGAAGGAGTGCATGACCCGCTTGACGCGCCCCTGCGAGGCCTTGCAGTGCCGATTCCGGAAGACGCCAACGCTGAGACGCTGGAGGCGCTTCGCCTTCAGCTCGTCGAAGGTGCGAAGAAGCTGGCTAGCATGAGGCGCTTGTCAGAAGCTTACCAACGCGAGATGGATCGCGCCGTAGGCGGCTCGCCGGCTTCGACCGGGCCTAGCCGCCTAGGCGCAGTCCGACAGCGCGGCGCGGCAATCGCCAACCTCTTCGGGGCCGATCGCCCTGTGTATGCCACGCCCGCAAAGAATATCCGCGCCGCCCAGGTGGCGGCAGACGAGCTCGACGACTTCGAAGGTGAAGAGCGCCGCGTAATGACAGAGCGAGTTCAGCAGCTCCTCGACGCGGCCGCCGCGCAGAATGATGCCGGCTGCCGTACCGAGGGGGCGCAGTGCCAAAACAACGACCCACCGCCTCGCCGAGACCAAGGTGCGACGTCTCGGACACCGACTGGCGGGGTCCGTGGGAAGAAGGACAAGGAGCCGGCTGTCAGCCACAGTCGGACTCACATCACCATCGAGCGCCTACCTGCCTGCCTCCCTCCCCCCTTGCAGAGAAAGGCGAGTCTCCCTGCCGCCCGTGGAACACCCGACTCTCGGCGACCGCCTTGGCCGCCGAGAGGGAGTCGGAGAGAATGACGCCCGCCACCGGATCGACCGACTCCACCGATCCCTGGCACTGGAAGAAGAAGACGAGGTGGGTCCCCCCTGCTTTGGACCCCGCATCTGAGATGAGCCCTTCCCCAAAGGGTTCACGCTACCCCGAGACACGCCCAAATATACCGGCACCGTGAAGCCGGAAGATTGGCTGATTGACTACTCCACTGCCGTCAACATAGCGAACGGCAACAAACGTGTTGCCGTACGATACGTCCCGCTGATGCTCCAGGGCTCGGCCCGGACATGGTTGAACAGTCTGAAGCCTCGCAGCATCAATAGCTGGGTCGACTTCACCGAGGCTTTCGTCCGCAACTTCACCAGCACGTACAAGCGACCTCCCAAGCCACGCCAACTCTCCTTGTGCGTGCAAGGCCCTGACGAGTCTACTCGCGAATACCTCACGCGCTGGGGTGAACTTCGGAACTCCTGCGAGGGCGTGCACGAGGTGCAGGCCAACGAGTATTTTACTGCCGGGTGCAGAGAAGGCACCCTCCTCAAGCACAAGCTCTTTGCGACGAGCCGGAGACCCTCGATGAGCTGCTGATCACAGCGAGCAAATACGCTATGGCCGACTCCTCCATGAAGGCGGAGATTTGGGTCAGCACGACTGGCAAAGTCGTCCCTCAGGCTCCAAGAACTCCAGATGGAGACACTAGTCAGCGGAAACAGCAGAATGACCAAAAGCGCAAAGCCCCACAGCCGACTTCCAACAGTCGGCAAGTGGCAACAGCAGAAGACCAGCAGTTGGAGGGACCGCCTCCGGCAAAGCGACAGAAGGGCGGCAAGTCCAACTGGCTTCCAGCCTTCTCCTATGAGCAGACTCTAGACGGTCCCTGCAAGTTCCACAGCGGCGCGAAGCCGTCAAACCACACCACTAGGAAATGTCACTGGCTGACCAGAATTGCCAAGGGGGACGGCCTGCTCCCTCCCCCTCCTGCTGGGCCGCCTCCTCCACAACCGCCCCAGCAGCCGGCCGTCAGGCCAATCGGCGCAATAGAAGACGAGTTCCCGGATGAGCGCGGAGACTATGTAGTGTTCACCAGTGTAGCAGATGACCGACGCAGCAGGCGCCAACAGCAGGAAGAAGTGAATGCGGTTGCATCAAGTCCCCCAGAGTTCATGCATTGGTCCGAAAAGCCTATCAGTTGGAGAAGAGCTGATCACCCAGAGGTGATGCCGAGTCCAGGCTCCTATGCCTTGGTCTTAAGCGCCACATTCGCCACTGATAGGTGGGCCGCTCGCTTCTCGCGAGTACTGATAGACGGAGTCAGCAGTATCAACATCCTGTACAAGGATACAATGGAGAAATTAGGAATCAAGCGAAGACAGCTTCAGAGCAGCCGGACTGTGTTCCACGAAATCGTCCCTGGCCTTTCCTGCTCCCCGATCGGCAAGATCCTAATAGATGTCCTCTTCGGAGACAAGGATCATTTCCGCCGAGAGCCAATTTGGTTTGAGGTAGTGGACCTTGAAAGCCCATATCATGCATTACTTGGCCGACCCGCCTTGGCCAAGTTCATGGCGGTACCCCACTACGCCTACTTCAAGATGCAGATGCCGAGTTCCAAGGGAATCCTAACCGTGTCCGGCGACTACAGGAAGTCGTCCGCTTGCGCGGCCGAAAGTAGTCGGCTGGCCAAGTCCTTGGTGATCGCAGCTGAGAAACGGCTTCTTGATCGGGTCGTGGCAATGGCCGGCAAGCAGCCCGAGTTGTCGCCCGACCCCAAGGAGTCGGAAGCAGAAGGATCATTCAAGCCGTCCAAAGAAACAAAGAAGATACCGCTGGACCCGGAGCACCCGGAGAGATACCCTGTCATAGGCATAGGCCTTGACAGCAAATAGGAAGGCGAGCTCGTCGATTTCCTCCGTGAGAATCGCGACATCTTCGCGTGGTCCCCCAAGGACATGCCTGGTGTCCCGACGGAATTCGCCGAGCACAAATTACATGTCCGGTCTGATATGAAGCCCGCCAGGCAGCCCTTGCGCCGCCTGTCAGAAGAAAAAAGAAGAGTTGTTGGAGAAGAGATAGCCCGACTCTTGGCAGCCGGCTTCATCATGGAAGTGTTTTTTCCAGAGTAGCTGGCAAACCCAGTACTGGTGCTGAAGAAAAACAAGCAGTGGCGGATGTGCATTGATTACATGAGCCTCAACAAAGCTTGCCCCAAGGACCCATTTGCTCTGCCGAGAATCGATCAGGTGATAGATTTCACAGCCGGATGCGAGCTGTTGAGTTTCCTAGACGCATATTCAGGATATCACCTGATCAAGCTGAACCCGGCCGATAGACTGAAGACCGCCTTCATCATGCCGTTTGGAGCCTTCTGCTACCTAACCATGACGTTCGGCTTGAGAAATGTCGGCGCCACCTTTCAGCGTTGCATGCAGAAATGCCTCCTGAAGCAACTCGGCAGAAATGCCCACATCTATGTGGATGACGTAGTGGTGAAGACGGAGAAGCCTGGAACCTTGCTGGAGGACCTCAAGGAAACATTTGAGAATCTGCGCCGATTCCAGATCAAGCTCAACCCAGAGAAGTGCGTTTTTGGAGTACCAGCCGGCCAGCTCCTCGGTTTCCTTGTCTCTGAACGCGGCATAGAGTGCAATCCTATGAAGATCAAGGCCATCGAGAGGATGGAAGCACCCAGACGACTGTTATATGTGTAGAAGTTCACCGGCTGTTTAGCATCCATCAGCCGATTCATCAGTCGGCTGGACGAGAAGGCTCTCCCCTTGTATCATCTCATGAAGAAGAAGACCTTCTTTGAGTGGACTCCCAAGGCAGACGAGGCTTTTCTCCAGCTAAAGAAGATGTTGACTACTCCCCCTGTGCTGGCTGCCCCGACTCCCAAAGAGCCCATGCTCCTCTACATTGCCGCCACCAGCCGAGTAGTCAGCACAGTCATTGTAGTCGAGCGCAAGGAGGAAGGCAAGGCGCTACCTGTCCAGAGACCGATATATTACTTGAGCTAGGTGTTGTCGGCCTCCAAGCAGAACTACCCCCATTACCAGAAGATGTGCTATGGTGTGCATTTCACCGCCAAGAAATTGAAGCCCTACTTCCAGGAGCATCCAATCACTGTGGTCTGCACAGCTCCACTGGCCGAGATCATCGGAAGCCGAGACGCTTCTGGCCGGGTGGCCAAATGGGCCATCGACCTGGCCCCCTACACCATCTACTA
>NW_025235162.1:0-6407 GCF_018294505.1 Triticum aestivum | reverse complement strand
GTCGTAAAGGGTTACGTCGACGCTAGCTTCGACACAGATCTAGATGACTCTAAGTCACAAACCGGATACGTGTATATGTTGAATGGTGGAGCAGTAAGCTGGTGCAGCTGCAAGCAGAGCGTCGTGGCGGGATCTACATGTGAAGCGGAGTACATGGCAGCCTCGGAGGCAGCGCATGAAGCAATTTGGGTGAAGGAGTTCATCACCGACCTAGGAGTCATACCCAATGCGTCGGGGCTGATCAAACTCTTCTGTGACAACATTGGAGCTATTGCACTTGCCAAGGAGCCCAGTATTCACAAGAAGACCAGGCACATCAAGCATCACTTCAACTCCATCCGTGAAAATGTTCAAGATGGAGACATAGAAATTTATAAAGTGCATATGGATCTGAATGTCACAGATCCGTTGACTAAACCTCTTCCGCGGGCAAAACATGATCAACACCAGAACTCTATGGGTGTTCGATTCATCACAATGTAACTAGATTATTGACTCTAGTGCAAGTGGGAGACTGTTGGAAATATGCCCTAGAGGCAATAATAAAAGCATTATTATTATATTTCCTTGTTCATGATAATTGTCTTTTATTCATGCTATAATTGTATTATCCGGAAATCGTAATACACGTGTGAATACATAGACCACAATATGTCCCTAGTAAGCCTCTAGTTGACTAGCTCGTTGGTCAACAGATAGTCATGGTTTCCTGACTATGGACATCAGATGTCATTGACAACGGGACCACGTCATTAGGAGAATGACGTGATGGACAAGACCCAATTCTAAGCATAGCACAAGATCGTGTAGTTCGTTTTGCTAGAGCTTTTCCAATGTCAAGTATCTCTTCCTTAGACCATGAGATCGTGTAACTCCCGGATACCGTAGGAGTGCTTTGGGTGTACCAAACGTCACAACGTAACTGGGTGACTACAAAGGTGCACTACAGGTATCTCCGAAAGTGTCTGTTGGGTTGACACGGATCGAGACTGGGATTTGTCACTCCGTGTTACGGAGAGGTATCACTGGGCCCACTCGGTAGTTCATCATCATAATGAGCTCAAAGTGGCCAAGTGTCTGGTCACGGGATCATGCATTACGGTACGAGTAAAGTGACTTGCCGGTAACGAGACTGAACGAGGTATTGGGATACCGACGATCGAGTCTCGGGCAAGTAACATACCGTCTGGCAAAGTGAATAGTATACGGGGTCGCTTGAATCCTTGACATCGTGGTTCATCCGATGACAACATCGAGGAGCGTGTGGGAGCCAACATGGGTATCTAGATCCCGCTGTTGGTTATTGACCTGAGAGCCGTCTCGGTCATGTCTGCATGTCTCCCGAACCCGTAGGGTCTACACACTTAAGGTTCGGTGACGCTAGGGTTATTAGGAAGACTTGTATGTGATTACCGAATGTTGTTCGGAGTCTCGGATGAGATCCTGGACGTCACGAGGAGTTCCAGAATAGTCCGGAGGTAAAGATTTATATATGGGAAGTTGTCAAACGGACATCGGAAAGTTTCGGGGGCGTACCGATATTGTACTGGGGCCACCGGAAGGGTTCCGGAGGTCCACCGGGAGGGGCCACAGCTCCCGGGGGCCCACTTGGGCTGCATGGGGGAAGGAGCCAGCCCCTGGTGGGCTGGGCGCGCCCCCCACCTTGGGCCCATGCGCCTAGGGTTTGGGGGGGAAAACCCTAAAGGGGGCGTCCCCCTTGCTTGGGGGGCAAGCCACCCCTCCCCTTGGCCGCCGCCCCCCTCTAGATTCCCATCTAGAGGGGCCGGCCCCTCTTGCCCCTTCCCGCTATAAATAGAGGGGTGAGGGGAGGGCTGAACACCACAAGCCAAGGCGCAGCCCCTCCCCTCCCCAACACCTCTCCTCCTCCGTACGTGCTTGGCGAAGCCCTGTCGGAGAACTGCTGCACCAACAACACCACGCCGTCGTGCTACCGTTGGAGCAATATTCCTCAACCTCTCCTTCCTCGTTGCTGGATCAAGACGGAGGAGACGTCGTCCGTCCCGTACGTGTGTTGAAGGCGGAGGTGCTGTCCGTTCAGCACTTGGTCATCGGTGATCCTAATCACGGCGAGTACGACTCCCTCATCACCATCCTCTTGAACGCTTCCGCACTCGATCTACAAGTGGTATGTAGATGCAAACTCACTCCCTTGACTCGTTGCTTAGATGAACTCATAGATGGATCTTGGTGAAACCGTAGGAAAATTTTTAATTTTTTGCAACGTTCCTCAACAGGTGGTGTGTCCATCCTGCAGTACGCTGATGATACAATCATCTTTATGGAGCACGACTTGGCAAAAGCGAGAAACATGAAGTTGGTGTTATGCTTATTTGAACAATTGACCGGTTTGAAGATTAACTTCCATAAAAGAGAGTTGTTCTATTTTGGTAGAGCCAAAGAGGAACAAGAGGCATATAAGCAATTGTTTGGATGCGAATTGGGAGCACTACCTTTTACTTACCTAGATATTCCCATTCACCATCGTAAGCTGACAAACAGAGAATGGAAGTGTATCGAGGATTGGTTTGAGAAGAAACTGAGCTGCTGGAAGGGCAAACTCATGTCTTATGGAGGCCGATTGATTCTTATTAATTCGGTGCTCACGAGTATGCCTATGTTTCTTTTATCCTTCTTTGAAGTACCAGTTGGGGTTAGGAAAAGGCTGGACTTCTATCAGTCCCGTTTCTTCTGGCAGAGTGATGAACTTAAGAGAAAGTATCGACTAGCCAAATGGGATGTTATTTGCCGACCAAAAGACCAAGGGGGTCTGGGTATTGAGAATCTTGAAGTCAAGAATAGATGCCTTCTCAGTAAGTGGCTATATAAGTTATCTTGAAACTGAGGCAACTTGAGCGCAGATCCTTCGTAGCAAGTATCTTCACTCTAAGACGTTGTCGCAGGTGACAGTGAGACCGACTGACTCGCCGTTTTGGAAGGGGCTTATGAGAGTCAAAGCTACTTACTTTAATAGAACAAAGTTTATTGTCGGTAATGGCAACAACACTCGCTTCTGGGAGGATACTTGGCTGGGTGAAACGCCATTGGCGCTTCAGTATCCGTCTTTGTATCGTATTGTGTAGCGACGTGATGCTCTGATTGCCACGATTTTGCAGTCCACCCCCTTAATATTCAATTTAGGAGGGTGCTTATTGGCGATCGGTGGGAAGCATGGATTCATCTGGTCAGTAGACCGATGGAGGTTCAGCTTACTCATCAGCCCGATCAGTTGTGTTGGAAGCCTACTAGGACTGGTGAATTCACTATAAAGTCGATGTATATTGATGTCATCAACTCTAGTGTTGTTCCTAGTTCCAAACATGTTTGAAAGGTCAAGGTTCCTTTAAAGATCAAAGTGTTTATGTGGTTTCTACATAAACAAGTCATCTTAACAAAAGATAATTTGGTTAAATGCAACTGGACAGGATCTACTAGGTGTAGTTTCTGTGATCGGGATGAAACTATCAAGCATCTCTTCTTTGATTGCCCGTTGGCGAGAGTGTTGTGGCGCACGGTGCAAATTGCCTTTAACATTACTCCTCCGAATTCAGTCAGGTCGTTATTTGAAACATGACTTGTTGGGATAGAGTCCGAAACAGCTAGACAAATTCGCGTAGGAGCATGTGCGTTGTTATGGCAATTTGGAACTGCAAAAATGATTTGGCTTTTAACAGAACAACAACTATTCATTTTTTGCAGGTGTTATTCCGGGCTACTGCGCTAATCTGTATGTGGTCCTTACTCACTCCAACGGAGGTCAGGGAGCGTTTGGTTACTAGATTTGTCCGGTGGGAGGTGGTAGCGCGGGATATCTTCAACGGTTTGGATGACGGTCATGTAATAGGATAGGCGATTAGTTTACCTATCTTTTTTTTTCCAGCCGGTTGTGGCTTTTGGGCCTTGTTGCTTTTGGCTTTGTGGCTCTTTGTGAGCTAGCCTTTATATGTTTACAGACTGCAAGACCTTGTTAAACTACTTTATTTATTTATAAAGATGGTCGTATGCATCTTTCTGATGCAGAGGCCTGGGAGTCCCCCTTTTCGAAAAAAATGCAAGTGATAGCATCATTGGACAAGAACATTGAGATCTATTCTATGAGAGATATGAAATATGTTTTGGAAATAATGTGTCATAGGTCAATCACAGGAAAAAAAACAGCCTTTCAAGTATTTTTTTCTAGAATAGACTTCCAAGTAAATATAAATTTAATAAAATATTTCAAACAAAACTACTCTTCCGAATGTCAAGCAATGGATGTTCTATACGTTAGCACTAAATTAAATTAGTACAACTCAAATGTTGCCCCCACATGCGCGTGCGCCACATTGCTAGTTAAAGGATAAAAATCTTGTGGTTGTACTACTAACAAATAATAATTTTTTCCCCATCTAAGTATATCAGAAAATGTATATTTTTATTTATAATGATTGCTCAAGTTATGATATCTGATCATTAGTTAGGTGCATACCATGCACAAATCTACAAATGCATAATAAACCACAATCCAAATACTAAATTCTGGTGAGACGTGCATACGCTTACTACTGAACAGAAGCGAATATAGAATTTAAGTGGAGGGCAGGCTGATGGGCCAAGAAGCAGCTAATTTGCTGGGCTGGGCCTTGATCATTAGTACTAAAGACAAAATCGATCTAGTTGGAAGGCAGGCTCAAGCCTGTCAAAGCCTAGTGAATTACAAATACACGACAGGGTCTTGAGAAACTATTCAGAAGTACATTTGTGCAATAAAGCCATAACAACTATGCTCCAACAAAAGATTTGGTCATCTGCCGCTGCTGGCCCAAGACACCTCGCTGCAAGCATTGGCCGACGATGTAGACACATTGTTGTAACCATGTGATCCAGGGGTAACGTCAGCTAGGCCGGCAGTGACAGGGCCAGCAGCATGACGTCCTTCAGACAGTCGTTCGCCCGGGTGAGTACGCGTGCACCAGAGCCGCACGACCAGTGCGCGGTGCATCTGCCACTTACAGCCACCGTCGCTGTCGAGCTGCTGTGTATCTCCCCGCTTTAACCTCTCATCAACCGCTTCAATGATGGCACCCTTCTCGTACAGGTCCCAAATCCACCTGAGCAGCGGGATGGCTTTGTCGGCCGTCTCTTCCATCCCCAAGTTTGGCCGCTGGCCGGACACGACCTCCAGCAGGACGACTCCAAAGCTATAGACATCTGCTTCGGTGCTCGACCAGCACGTGCGGATGAACTCCGGGTCTATGTACCCCACGATGCCCATGACGACCCGTGTCGTCCGTGCCTCAGCTCCATGCTCCACGAGCCTGGCCAGCCCGAGTCTACCAGCTTGGTGCCATGTCCTGAGTCGAGGAGTATGTTGCTCCGCTTGATGTCGCCATGAAGCACACACTGATCCCACTTTGTGTGGAGATAGCGTAGTGCAGATCCCAGGCCAAGGATGATTTTGTATCTGCATTTGTGTTCATTCAACAAGACCAAGTTAAGCAATTATCATACATATTTATCGATCGACGATCTACTAATGATTAGATCAATTTTAAATAATGGGAATGATAAAAAGGAGGGAGTTATTTCATGGTGGTTTTATTCATTTCAAGTTACATGAAGTCTTAGGTTTCCTCTAAGTCAAACTAAGTTTATAGAAAAATATGCCGACATGTACAACATCAAATATATATATATATATATATATATATATATATATATATATATATATATATATATATAGAACGGAAATGCATTTCATAAAGAGTAATAAAACAAATTTGATGTTGTACATGTTCAAACACTTTTATATAGACTTTGATTTAGAACAAACCTAAAATTTCAATTAATTTGTAGGAGAGGGAGTAGTCATGTACCTCTCTGACCAAGTGAGCAGACGACTAGTGCTGTAAATGTGTTGGTCGAGGCTGCCTTCCGGCACAAGCTCATAGACGAGCATGAGCCCTTTGCGGCTGTCGGACCATCCTAGCAAGTGCACAAGGTTCCGATGCCTCAGCCGGCTTATGATCTTCACCTCCGCCTCGAACTCTTTCCTCCCCTGCGCAGACGATTCCGCAGACAACATCTTGATGGCCACCGGGCTGTCTTGATCACTGAGGCTGCCGCCCCAGTAGACGTTGCCGAAGCCCCCTCGCCCGAGCTTCCCCTCCTCTGCCAAATCCTTGGGGAATATGCTCGAGGCTGCTTGTTTTGCCTCCCGAAAATCCAAATCAGTGATTCCCTCACGAATCCCCTTCCAGAAATCAAGCGCTCAGCAATCCTTGCCCTCCCCAAGAGCGCAACTCTCGCGTGATTTCTACCTTCCCAAGTTGCGTAATATTTTGCCTCCCTAATCCCTTGTATGAGTCGCCTGACATTTCGATGGAGCCCCGATGCATTGGTATGTCGGC
>NW_025235161.1:1827-6409 GCF_018294505.1 Triticum aestivum | reverse complement strand
TTACACTAGAGTTGAACTAGCTCTATAAGCTTGTACAAATAATTTTACACTAGAGTTGAACTAGCTCTATAGTTTAGTACAAATAATTTTACACTAAGTTGAACCAGCTCTATAAGCTAGTTCAAACAATTTTACACTACAGTTGAACTAGCTCTATAGCCTAGTACAAATAATTTTACACTAGAGTTGAACTAGCTCTATAAGCTTGTACAAATAATTTTACACTAGAGTTGAACTAGCTCTATAAGCTAGTTCAAATGATCTTACACTAGAGTTGAACTAGCTCTATAAGCTTGTACAAATAATTTTACACTTGAGTCGAACTAGCTCTATTAGCTAGTTCAAATAGTTTTACATTAGAGTTTAACTAGCTCTATAGCCTAGTACAAATAATTTTACACTAGAGTTGAACTAGCTTTATAAGCTAGTACAAATAATTTTACACTAGAGTTGAACTAGCTCTATAAGCTAGTTCAAATAATTTTACACTAGATTTGAAGTAGCTCTATGGCCTAGTACAAATAATTTTACACTAGAGTTGAACTAGCTCTATAGCCTAGTACAAATAATTTTACACTAGAGTCGAACTAGCTCTATAAGCTAGTTCAAATAATTTTACACTAGAGTTGAACTAGCTCTATAGCCTAGTACAAATAATTTTACAGTAGAGTTGAACTAGCTCTATAAGCTAGTTCAAATAATTTTACACTAGAGTTGAACAAGCTTTATAAGCTTGTACAAATAATTTTACACTAGAGTTGAACTAGCTCTATAGTCTAGTACAAATAATTTTACACTAGAGTTGAACTAGCTCTATAAGCGAGTTCAAATAATTTTACACTAGAGTTGAACTAGCTCTATAGCCTAGTACAAATAATTTTACACTAGAGTTGAACTAGCTCTATAAGCTTGTACAAATAATTTTACACTAGATTTGAACTAGCTCTATAAGCTAGTTCAAATAATCTTACACTAGAGTTGAACTAGCTCTATAAGCTTGTACAAACAATTTTACACTTGAGTCTAACTAGCTCTATTAGCTAGTTCAAATAATTTTACATTAGAGTTTAACTAGCTCTATAGCCTAGTACAAATAATTTTACACTAGAGTTGAACTAGCTCTATAAGCTAGTTCAAATAATTTTACACTAGAGTTGAACAAGCTTTATAAGCTTGTACAAATACTTTTACACTAGAGTTGAACTAGCTCTATAGTCTAGTACAAATAATTTTACACTAGAGTTGAACTAGCTCTATAAGCGAGTTCAAATAATTTTACATTAGAGTTTAACTAGCTCTATAGCCTAGTTCAAATAATTTTACACTAGAGTTGAACTAGCTCTATAAGCTTGTACAAATAATTTTACACTAGAGTGGAACTAGCTCTATAGTCTAGTACAAATAATTTTACACTAGAGTTGAACTAGCTTTATAAGCTAATTAAAATAATTTTACACTAGAGTTGAACTAGCTCTATAAGCTAGTTCAAATAATTTTACACTAGAGTTGAACTAGCTCTATAAGCTAGTTCAAATAATTTTACACTAGAGTTGAACTAGCTCTATAGCCTAGTACAAATAATTTTACACTAGAGTTGAACTAGCTCTATAAGCTTGTACAAATAATTTTACACTAGAGTTGAACTAGCTCTATAGCCTAGTTCAAATAATCTTACACTAGAGTTGAACTAGCTCTATAAGCTTATACAAATAATTTTACACTAGAGTCGAACTAGCTCTATTAGCTAGTTCAAATAATTTTACATTAGAGTTTAACTAGCTCTATAGCCTAGTACAAATAATTTTACACTAGAGTTGAACTAGCTCTATAAGCTTGTACAAATAATTTTACACTAGAGATGAACTAGCTCTACAGTCTAGTACAAATAATTTTACACTAGAGTTGAACTAGCTCTATAAGCTAGTTCAAACAACTTTACACTAGAGTTGAACTAGCTTTATAGCCTATTAAAAATAATTTTACACTAGAGTTGAACTAGCTCTATAAGCTTGTACAAATAATTTTACACTAGAGTTGAACTAGCCCTATAAGCTAGTTCAAATAATCTTACACTAGAGTTGAACTAGCTCTATAAGCTTGTACAAATAATTTTACACTTGAGTCGAACTAGCTCTATTAGCTAGTTCAAATAAGTTTACATTAGAGTTTAACTAGCTCTATAGCCTAGTAAAAATAATTTTACACTAGAGTTGAACTAGCTCTATAAGCTAGTTCAAATAATTTTACACTAGAGTTGAACTAGCTCTATTGCCTAGTACAAATAATTTTACACTACAGTTGAACTAGCTCTATAAGCTTGTACAAATAATTTTACACTAGAGTTGAACTAGCTCTATAGCCTAGTTCAAATAATCTTACACTAGAGTTGAACTAGCTCTATAAGCTTATACAAATAATTTTACACTAGAGTCGAACTAGCTCTATTAGCTAGTTCAAATAATTTTACACTAGAGTTGAACTAGCTGTATAAGCTTGTACAAATAATTTTACACTAGATTTGAACTAGCTCTATAGCCTAGTTCAAATAATCTTACACTAGAGTTGAACTAGCTCTATAAGCTTATACAAATAATTTTACACTAGAGTCGAACTAGCTCTATTAGCTAGTTCAAATAATTTTACACTAGAGTTGAACTAGCTCTATAGCCTAGTACAAATAATTTTACACTAGAGTCGAACTAGCTCTATAAGCTAGTTCAAATAATTTTACACTAGAGTTGAACTAGCTCTATAAGCTAATTCAAATAATTTTACACTAGAGTTGAACCAGCTCTATAAGCTAGTTCAAATAATTTTACACTAGATTTGAACTAGCTCTATAGCCTAGTTCAAATAATCTTACACTAGAGTTGAACTAGCTCTATAAGCTTATACAAATAATTTTACACTAGAGTCGAACTAGCTCTATTAGCTAGTTCAAATAATTTTACACTAGAGTTGAACTAGCTCTATAGCCTAGTACAAATAATTTTACACTAGAGTTGAACTAGCTCTATAAGCTAGTTCAAATAATTTTACACTAGAGTTGAACAAGCTTTATAAGCTTGTACAAATAATTTTACACTAGAGTTGAACTAGCTCTATAGTCTAGTACAAATAATTTTACACTAGAGTTGAACTAGCTCTATAAGCTTGTACAAATAATTTTACACTAGAGTGGAACTAGCTCTATAGTCTAGTACAAATAATTTTACACTAGAGTTGAACTAGCTTTATAAGCTAATTAAAATAATTTTACACTAGAGTTGAACTAGCTCTATAAGCTAGGTTAAATAATTTTACACTAGAGTTGAACTAGCTCTATAAGTTAGTTCAAATAATTTTACACTAGAGTTGAACTAGCTCTATAGCCTAGTACAAATAATTTTACACTAGAGTTGAACTAGCTCTATAAGCTTGTACAAATAATTTTACTCTAGAGTTGAACTAGCTCTATAGCCTAGTTCAAATAATCTTACACTAGAGTTGAACTAGCTCTATAAGCTTATACAAATAATTTTACACTAGAGTCGAACTAGCTCTATTAGCTAGTTCAAATAATTTTACATTAGAGTTTAACTAGCTCTATAGCCTAGTACAAATAATTTTACACTAGAGTTGAACTAGCTCTATAAGCTTGTACAAATAATTTTACACTAGAGATGAACTAGCTCTACAGTCTAGTACAAATAATTTTACACTAGAGTTGAACTAGCTCTATAAGCTAGTTCAAACAACTTTACACTAGAGTTGAACTAGCCCTATAGCCTAGTAAAAATAATTTTACACTAGAGTTGAACTAGCTCTATAAGCTTGTACAAATAATTTTACACTAGAGTTGAACTAGCCCTATAAGCTAGTTCAAATAATCTTACACTAGAGTTGAACTAGCTCTATAAGCTTGTACAAATAATTTTACACTTGAGTCGAACTAGCTCTATTAGCTAGTTCAAATAAGTTTACATTAGAGTTTAACTAGCTCTATAGCCTAGTAAAAATAATTTTACACTAGAGTTGAACCAGCTCTATAAGCTAGTTCAAATAATTTTACACTAGAGTTGAACTAGCTCTATGGCCTAGTACAAATAATTTTACACTACAGTTGAACTAGCTCTATAAGCTTGTACAAATAATTTTACACTAGAGTTGAACTAGCTCTATAGCCTAGTTCAAATAATCTTACACTAGAGTTGAACTAGCTCTATAAGCTTATACAAATAATTTTACACTAGAGTCGAACTAGCTCTATTAGCTAGTTCAAATAATTTTACACTAGAGTTGAACTAGCTGTATAAGCTTGTACAAATAATTTTACACTAGATTTGAACTAGCTCTATAGCCTAGTTCAAATAATCTTACACTAGAGTTGAACTAGCTCTATAAGCTTATACAAATTATTTTACACTAGAGTCGAACTAGCTCTATTAGCTAGTTCAAATAATTTTACACTAGAGTTGAACTAGCTCTATAGCCTAGTACAAATAATTTTACACTAGAGTCGAACTAGCTTTATAAGCTAGTTCAAATAATTTTACACTAGAGTTGAACTAGCTCTATAAGCTAATTCAAATAATTTTACACT
>NW_025235161.1:0-679 GCF_018294505.1 Triticum aestivum | reverse complement strand
TTGAACTAGCTCTATAGCCTAGTACAAATAATTTTACACTAGAGTTGAACTAGCTCTATAAGCTTGTACAAATAATTTTACACTAGAGTTGAACTAGCTCTATAAGCTAGTTCAAACAACTTTACACTAGAGTTGAACTAGCTCTATAGCCTAGTACAAATAATTTTACACTAGAGTTGAACTAGCTCTATAAGCTTGTACAAATAATTTTACACTAGAGTTGAACTAGCCCTATAAGCTAGTTCAAATAATCTTACACTAGAGTTGAACTAGCTCTATAAGCTTGTACAAATAATTTTACACTTGAGTCGAACTAGCTTTATTAGCTAGTTCAAATAATTTTACATTAGAGTTTAACTAGCTCTATAGCCTAGTACAAATAATTTTACACTAGAGTTGAACTAGCTCTATAAGCTAGTACAAATAATTTTACACTAGAGTTGAACTAGCTCTATAAGCTAGTTCAAATAATTTTACACTAGAGTTGAACTAGCTCTATGGCCTAGTACAAATAATTTTACACTAGAGTTGAACTAGCTCTATAAGCTTGTACAAATAATTTTACACTAGAGTTGAACTAGCTCTATAGCCTAGTTCAAATAATCTTACACTAGAGTTGAACTAGCTCTATAAGCTTATACAAATAATTTTACACTAGAGTCGAACTAGCTCTATTAGC
>NW_025235160.1:3543-6409 GCF_018294505.1 Triticum aestivum | reverse complement strand
AAACAACAAATGATGTCAGAACATGTTGGAAATTGATGACGTGTCTTTGGATGCTGCATACTGAACACAAAAGAAATCCGGAGTTCAAATAAGTTTAAAAAACATTGAAGTGCCCGTGTAACAGATGAGTTCTCGTCCTAAACCTTGATTCTCCGATAGAGATTGGCCAGTTTGTACACGAAGTGCGTCCAGTTTTTGCCGTGACCCTCTCTTCTCTTTCGCACATGCTATGCAGGTGAAATGATGATACCATGCCAAGTTTCAACATTTTCACAGTTTATTTTTTAGTGATTTTCAATTTCACTGTCATTTAGCTCTCTAAACAATTAGGTAAATGACTGAAAAACAACAAATGATGTCAGAACATGTTGGAAATTGATGACGTCGCTTTGAATGCTGCATCCTGAACACAAAAGAAGTTCGGAGTTCAAATAAGTTTAAAAAACATTGAAGTGCCCGTGTAACAAATGAGTTCTCGTCCAAAACCCTGATACTCCGAAAGAGATTGTCCAGTTTGTACACGAAATGCGTCCAGTTTTTGCCGTGACCCTCTCTACTCTTTCACACATGCTATGTAGGTGAAATGATGATACCATGCCAAGTTTCATTATTTTCACAGTTCATTTTGTAGTGATTTTCAATTTCACGGTCATTTAGCTCTCTAACAATTAGGTGAATGACTGAAAAACAACAAATGATGTCAGAACATGTTGAAAATTGATGACGTCGCTTTGAATGCTGCATACTGAACACAAAAGAAGTCCGGAGTTCAAATAAGTTTAAAAAACATTGAAGTGCCCGTGTAACAGATGAGTTCTCGTCCAAAACCCTGATACTCCGAAAGAGATTGTCCAGTTTGTACACGAAGTGCGTCCCGTTTTTGCCGTGTCCCTCTCCACTCTTTCGCACATTCTATGCGGGTGAAATGATGATACCATGCCAAGTTTCAACATTTTCACAGTTCATTTTGTAGTGATTTTCAATTTCACGGTTATTTAGCTCTCTAAACAATTAGGTAAATGACTGAAAAACAACAAATGATGTCAGAACATGTTGAAAATTGATGACGTCGCTTTGAATGCTGCATACTGAACACAAAAGAAGTCCGAAGTTCAAATAAGTTTAAAAAACATTGAAGTGCCCGTGTAACAGATGAGTTCTCGTCCGAAACCCTGATACTCCGAAAGAGATTGTCCAGTTTGTACACGAAGTGCGTCCAGTTTTTGCCGTGACCCTCTCTACACTTTCACACATGCTATGCGGGTGAAATGATGATACCATGCCAAGTTTCAACATTTTCACAGTTCATTTTGTAGTGATTTTCAATTTCACGGTCATTTAGCTCTCTAAACAATTAGGTAAATGACTGAAAAACAACAAATGATGTCAGAACATGTTGGAAATTGATGAGGTGTCTTTGAATGCTGCATACTGAACACAAAAGAAATATGGAGTTCAAATAAGTTTAAAAAACATTGAAGTGCCCGTGTAACAGATGAGTTCTCGTCCTAAACCTTGATACTCCGAAAGAGATTGTCCAATTTGTACACGAAGTGCGTCCAGTTTTTGCCGTGACCCTCTCTACTCTTTCTCACATGCTATGCGGGTGAAATGATGATACCATGCCAAGTTTCAACATTTTCATAGTTCATTTTGTAGTGATTTTCAATTTCACAGTCATTTAGCTCTCTAAACAATTAGGTAGATGACTGAAAAACAACAAATGATGTCAGAACATGTTGGAAATTGATGACGTCTCTTTGAATGCTGCATACTGAACACAAAAGAAATCCGGAGTTCAAATAAGTTTAAAAAACATTGAAGTGCCCGTGTAACAGATGAGTTCTCGTCCTAAACCTTGATACTCCGAAAGAGATTGTCCAATTTGTACACGAAGTGCGTCCAGTTTTTGCCGTGTCCCTCCCCACTCTTTCGCACATGCTATGCAGGTGAAATAATGATACCATGCCAAGTTTCAACATTTTCATAGTTCATTTTGTAGTGATTTTCAATTTCACGATCTTTTAGCTCTCTAAACAATTAGGTAAATGACTGAAAAACAACAAATGATGTCAGAACATGTTGGAAATTGATGACATCGCTTTGAATGCTGCATACTAAACACAAAAGTAGTCAGGAGTTAAAATAAGTTTAAAAAACATTGAAGTGCCCGTGTAACAGATGAGTTCTCATCCGAAACCCTGATACTTCGAAAGAGATTGTCCAGTTTGTACATGAAGTGCGTCCAGTTTTTGCCGTGACCCTCTCTACTCTTTTGCACATGCTATGCGGGTGAAATGATGATACCATGCCAAGTCGCAACATTTTCATAGTTCATTTTCTAGTGATTTTCAATTTCACGGTCATTTAGCTCTCTAAACAATTAGGTAAATGACTGAAAACCAATAAATGATGTCAGAACATGTTGGAAATTGATGACGTCGCTTTGAATGCTGCATACTAAACACAAAAGAAGTCCGGAGTTCAAATAAGTTTAAAAAACATTGAAGTGCCCGTGTGACAGATGAGTTCTCGTCCAAAACCCTGATACTCCGAAAGAGATTGTCCAGTTTGTACATGAAGTGCGTCCAGTTTTTGCCGTGACCCTCTCTACTCTTTCGCACATGCCATGCGGGTGAAATGATGATACCATGCCAAGTTTCAACATTTTCACGGTTCATTTTGTAGTGATTTTCAATTTCACGGTCATTTAGCTCTCTAAACAATTAGGTAAATGACTGAAAAACAACAAATGATGTCAGAACATGTTGGAAATTGATGATGTCGCTTTAAATGCTGCATACTGAACACAAAAGAAGTCCGGAGTTCAAATAAGTTTAAAAAACATTGAAATGCCCGTGTAACA
>NW_025235160.1:2960-3533 GCF_018294505.1 Triticum aestivum | reverse complement strand
AACAATTAGGTAAATGACTGAAAAACAAGAAATGATGTCAGAACATGTTGGAAATTGATGATGTCGCTTTAAATGCTGCATACTGAACACAAAAGAAGTCCGGAGTTCAAATAAGTTTAAAAAACATTGAAATGCCCGTGTAACAGATGAGTTCTCGTCCGAAACCCTGATACTCTGAAAGAGATTGTCCAGTTTGTACAGGAAGTGCGTCCAGTTTTGGCCGTGAGCCTCTCTACTCTTTCGGACATGCTATGCGGGTGAAATGATGATACCATGCCAAGTTTCAACATTTTCACAATTCATTTTGTAGTGATTTTCAATTTCAAGGTCATTTAGCTCTCTAAACAATTAGGTAAATGACTGAAAAACAATAAATGATGTCTGAACATGTTGGAAATTGATGACGTGTCTTTGAATGCTGCATACTGAACACAAAAGAAATCCGGAGTTCAAATAAGTTTAAAAAACATTGAAGTGCCCGTGTAACAGATGAGTTCTCGTCCTAAACCTTGATACTCCGAAAGAGATTGTCCAATTTGTACACAAAGTGCGTCCAGTTTTTGCCGTGTCCCT
>NW_025235160.1:1564-2549 GCF_018294505.1 Triticum aestivum | reverse complement strand
CCCTCTCTACTCTTTCTCACATGCTATGCGGGTGAAATGATGATACCATGCCAAGTTTCAACATTTTCATAGTTCATTTTGTAGTGATTTTCAATTTCACAGTCATTTAGCTCTCTAAACAATTAGGTAGATGACTGAAAAACAACAAATGATGTCAGAACATGTTGGAAATTGATGACGTCTCTTTGAATGCTGCATACTGAACACAAAAGAAATCCGGAGTTCAAATAAGTTTAAAAAACATTGAAGTGCCCGTGTAACAGATGAGTTCTCGTCCTAAACCTTGATACTCCGAAAGAGATTGTCCAATTTGTACACGAAGTGCGTCCAGTTTTTGCCGTGTCCCTCCCCACTCTTTCGCACATGCTATGCAGGTGAAATAATGATACCATGCCAAGTTTCAACATTTTCATAGTTCATTTTGTAGTGATTTTCAATTTCACGATCATTTAGCTCTCTAAACATTTAGGTAAATGACTGAAAAACAACAAATGATGTCAGAACATGTTGAAAATTGATGACGTCGCTTTGAATGCTGCATACTGAACACAAAAGAAGTCCGGAGTTCAAATAAGTTTAAAAAACATTGAAGTGCCCGTGTAACAGATGAGTTCTCGTCCGAAACCCTGATACTCCGAAAGAGATTGTCCAGTTTGTACACGAAGTGCGTCCAGTTTTTGCCGTGACCCTCTCTACTCTTTCGCACATGCTATGCGGGTGAAATGATGATACCATGCCAAGTTTCAACATTTTCACAGTTCATTTTGTAGTGATTTTCAATTTCACGGTTATTTAGCTCTCTAAACAATTAGGTAAATGACTGAAAAACAACAAATGATGTCAGAACATGTTGGAAATTGATGACTTCGCTTTGAATGCTGCATACTGAACAAAAAAGAAGTCGAGAGTTCAACTAAGTTTAAAAAACATTGAAGTGCCCGTGTAACAGATGAGTTCTCGTCTGAAACCCTGATACTCCGAAAGA
>NW_025235160.1:875-1554 GCF_018294505.1 Triticum aestivum | reverse complement strand
ATTTAGCTCTCTAAACAATTAGGTAAATGACTGAAAAACAACAAATGATGTCAGAACATGTTGGAAATTGATGACGTCGCTTTGAATGCTGCATACTGAACAAAAAAGAAGTCGAGAGTTCAACTAAGTTTAAAAAACATTGAAGTGCCCGTGTAACAGATGAGTTCTCGTCTGAAACCCTGATACTCCGAAAGAGATTGTCCAGTTTGTACACGACGTGCGTCTAGTTTTCGCCGTGACCCTCTCTACTCTTTCGCACATGCTATGCGGGTGAAATGATGATACAATGCCAAGTTTCAACATTTTCACAGTTCATTTTGTAGTGATTTTCAATTTCACGGTCATTTAGCTCTCTAAACAATTAGGTAAATGACTGAAAAACAACAAATGATGTCAGAACATGTTGGAAATTGATGATGTCACTTTGATTGCTGCATACTAAACACAAAAGAAGTCCGGAGTTCAAATAAGTTTAAAAAACATTGAAGTGCCCGTGTAACAGATGAGTTCTCGTCCGAAACCCCAATACTTCGAAAGAGATTGTCCAGTTTGTACACGAAGTGCGTCCAGTTCTTTCCGTGACCCTCTCTACTATTTTGCACATGCTATGCGGGTGAAATGATGATACCATGCCAAGTTGCAACATTTTCATAGTTCATTTTGTAGTGATTTTCAATTT
>NW_025235160.1:0-865 GCF_018294505.1 Triticum aestivum | reverse complement strand
ATTTAGCTCTCTAAACAATTAGGTAAATGACTGAAAAACAACAAATGATGTCAGAACATGTTGGAAATTGATGACGTCGCTTTGAATGCTGCATACTGAACAAAAAAGAAGTCGAGAGTTCAACTAAGTTTAAAAAACATTGAAGTGCCCGTGTAACAGATGAGTTCTCGTCTGAAACCCTGATACTCCGAAAGAGATTGTCCAGTTTGTACACGACGTGCGTCTAGTTTTCGCCGTGACCCTCTCTACTCTTTCGCACATGCTATGCGGGTGAAATGATGATACAATGCCAAGTTTCAACATTTTCACAGTTCATTTTGTAGTGATTTTCAATTTCACGGTCATTTAGCTCTCTAAACAATTAGGTAAATGACTGAAAAACAACAAATGATGTCAGAACATGTTGGAAATTTATGATGTCGCTTTGAATGCTGCATACTAAACACAAAAGAAGTCCGGAGTTCAAATAAGTTTAAAAAACATTGAAGTGCCCGTGTAACAGATGAGTTCTCGTCCGAAACCCCAATACTTCGAAAGAGATTGTCCAGTTTGTACACGAAGTGTGTCCAGTTTTTTCCGTGACCCTCTCTACTATTTTGCACATGCTATGCGGGTGAAATGATGATACCATGCCAAGTTGCAACATTTTCATAGTTCATTTTGTAGTGATTTCCAATTTCACGGTCATTTAGCTCTCTAAACAATTAGGTAAATGACTGAAAATCAACAAATGATGTCAGAACATGTTGGAAATTGATGACGTCGCTTTGAATGCTGCATACTGAACACAAAAGAAGTCCGGAGTTCAAATAAGTTTAAAAAACAGTGAAGTGCCCGTGTAACAGATGAGTTCTCGTCCAAAACC
>NW_025235159.1:0-6410 GCF_018294505.1 Triticum aestivum | reverse complement strand
GGGGGGGGGCTTGCCAGGTTTCTCTGACAAGAAGGATGGGTTATTTTCGATGTAGTCGAACACACGGGCATCGGCAGCGGTCTCGGAGTCTACCGGAAATAAGTAATGGAAGGGGAACACAATAAATAATAGAGCAATCAAATGTAACACAAAGCAAGACGCGGCAAAATGTTGTGCTAGGGGTGACCTAACGTATGGCTATACGATATAGGTGAAGGGGGAATTTAACCGAGAATGTTTTCCCGGTTCCGGACCTATGTCACACAGATGACCGGAGGGGGGAATTTCCATGTTCAGATAGTTAGAGGCAACTGATAGGTAAACTGACCGCGTGCTCGAATTCGTCTCGTCGTTCTGAGCAACTTTCATGTATAAAACTTTTTCATCTGAGTTACGGATTATTTTCTATGTTTTTTCAAAGTTTTAACAATATTCCAAAATTATTATTAATTCAAAATAAAAGGGGAAATTGCTATGTGCACCCAGCAGGGCCACTGGAGGCTGAAAGTGGGTCCAGGGGTCCCTGTTGACTCAGTCAATAGTGTAGTCAACAGTCAACAGTTGACTGTTGACTGGTCAAAACTGTAGATGAGACCCAGGTGTCATTCAAACATATCTTGCATTTTCTTTTTACGTGGATATTTAGAGGGGGGGCACCTGTCATTTGCACTATACCTAACCACTGATTAGACTAACTAGTAGCAGTACTAATTAGCTAACGGAGAGCTGGCCGGCCACCACACACAGAACACACACACGCACACACAATGCTAGGGTTAAGAGAAGATAGCTGTTTGTGATTTTTGTAGGATTTAGACCATGCATCAAATGAATTTGGTCCGGTGGAGTAATATGAAATTTGTCAATTGTACATTCTATTCATATTTATTTTTGACCTATTAGTAGTTGTTTAATCGCTGATTAGAGGCTGCCTAGAGGGTTAGTCAATGTAGATATTGAAAAGCTAACTAGTACTTCCTCCGTTCTAAATTACTCGTCATAGAAATGGATGTATCTAAAACTAAAATACATATAAATACATTTATATCTGCGACAAGTAATTCGGAACGGAGGGAGTAGTACAGTAAGCAGCAGCAGGGCAAGAGCTTCGGCACAAACAATGCCGACAGGCCTAGGAGCGCGCGCGGGATGGCAAGCAGGGCCGGGCACGGCCAGGAGTGATGGGCGTGGCGTCGGGCGAGCAGCAGGAGACGGAGGCGGGCGCAGCCAGGCGGCAATAGCAGCAGTAAACCAACACTAGCAGCAGCAGCACGCAGCAGCAGAGCAAAGGAGCAAAGGCGCAGCACAACGGCAGTGCAAGAGCGGAGGCAGCAGCAAGCAGCGCAGCCACATCGGTTGGAGAGCAACCGCGGCGAGGACGCGCGCGCGCACAGCAGCGGCAGCAACAGCGCAGGAGCAGCAGCAGTACACACGTACATACGTACGCGTACGCGCGAGCTCGGACGAGCTCGGGGACGAAGGCTACCGCAACGAATCGAGGGGGCAAGCAGGGGGGAAAAGAGGAGGAGCTCACATAGAGCTCGAGGGCACGGTCGACGAAGGCCGGGGTGGACCGAAGCCGTGGCAAACGACGTCGGACGCTGGCGATTTACCGATGAAGGTGTGCCCCATGCCGAGCGTACTGGGCGTCCTAGCTCGAGCCCTTCGGCGAGGGCGAAGGAGATGGCGATGGCGGAGCTCCTCGACGTCTTCTCAGGTCCTGAGGTGGACGGTGGCCGCGGTGACGACGACGACCATGATGACCACGACCCGTGTGAGCTCTAAATCTGAACAGAGAGGCACGAGGGGGGTGAACTGGACGGCTAGGGTTTGTCCACTCGGTCGAGGAGGTCCTTATGCATCTCTAGGGGGCTCCGGATGGTCGGCACGGCGACATCCGTGGCGTGGACGGCCGTGTGCGCGGCCACTCCAGGATGCTGCCTCCTCCTATACAGTAGGAAGAACGAGAAGGCCATGGTGGGCTTGGGCCGAATGCACTATAGCTACATAGAGCCCATCCACACAGTAGCTTATTAGGCCTTTTCCCGCTTATATTTACCGTTTTATATTTTGCTCACTGTTTTGTATTTTGTTTTCTATCCAAATAAATTTTGTTGCATAGGAAACTTGTCTTATAAATACTTTGCAATATCGTGGAACTATCCACGGAGTCTTAGATAATTTTTGAAAGGCTTTATTTTCAGTTTGAATTTAAAGGAGCCACTAAGTGTTGTTTGCTCAAATCAAAAATAGATAAGGGCAATTTGAAGTTTCAAATGATGCTGGTCCCAACAGGAATATTGATCAGGGGAATTTATACTAATATTCGAACATTTTAGTTTTTTCCGCTCGAAGAAATAATAATTTCACTTGAAATTTTAATTTGAATTTGACTTCGATTTGGACAAGTGGCAAGCTACATAGTAATCACGGTGACATGGCCACCATTAGGGGAAAATTTCTGTAGCATGATTCTCGGGGTGTTACATGCATAGCCACGAGAGGGGAGAGTGTGTCCACGTATCCTCGTAGACCGAAAGCGGAAGCGTTAGCACAACGCGGTTGATGTAGTCGTACATCTTCACGATCCGATCGATCCAAGTACCGAACGCACGGCACCTCCGAGTTCAGCACACGTTCAGCTCGATGACGTCCCACGAACTCCGATCCAGTAGAGCTTCGAGGGATAGTTTCGTTAGCACGACAGCGTGGTGACGGTGATGATAATGCTACCGACGCAGGGCTTCGCTTAAGCACTGCTACGATATGATCGAGGTGGATTATGGTGGAGGGGGGCACCGCACACGGCTAGGAGATCAATGATCAATTGTTGTGTCTTTGGGGTGCCCCCTACCCCCGTATATAAAGGAGGGGAGGAGGAGATGGCCGGCCAAGGGGAGAGGCGCGCCCAAGGGGGGGCAATCCTACTCCAAGTAGGTTTGCCCCCTCTTTCCTAGTCCTACTAGGACAAGGGAAGGAAGGGAGAGGAGGAGAAGGAAAGAGGGGGCCGGGCCCCCTTGCCCTTAACCAATTCGGTTTGGGCCTTGGGGGGGGGCCACACTCCCCTTGCTGCCCTCTATTTCCGCTAAGGCCCATGTAGGCCCATTAAGCCCCCGGGAGTGTTCCGGTAACCCCCGGTACTCCGGTATATCTCTCAAACCTTCCGAAACCTTTCGATGTCCGAACATAGTCGTCCAATATATCGATCTTTACGTCTTGACCATTTCGAGACTCCTCATCATGTCCGTGATCATATCCAGAACTCTGAACTACCTTCGGTACATCAAAACACAAAAACTCATAATACCGATCGTCACCGAACTTTAAGCGTGAAGACCCTACGAGTTCGAGAACTATGTAGACATGAACGAGACACGTCTCCGGTCAATAACCAATAGCGGAACCTGGATGCTCATATTGGCTCCCACATATTCTACGAAGATCTTTACCGGTCAAACCGCATAACAACATATGTTGTTCCCTTTGTCATCGGTATGTTACTTGCCCAAGATTCGATCGTCGGTATCTCAATATACCTAGTTCAATCTTGTTACCGGCAAGTCTCTTTACTCGTTCCATAATACATCATCCCGCAACTAACTCATTAGTTACAGTGCTTGCAAGGCTTATAGTGATGTGCATTACCGAGTGGTCCTAGAGATACCTCTCCGACAATCAGAGTGACAAATCCTAATCTCGAAATACGCCAACTCAACAAGTACCTTCGGAGACACCTGTAGAGCACCTTTATAATCACTGAGTTATGTTGTGACGTTTGGTAGCACACAAAGTGTTCCTCCGGTAAACGGAAGTTCCATAATCTCATAGTCATAGGAACATGTATAAGTCATGAAGAAAGCAGTAGCAACAAACTAAACGATCATTGTGCTAAGATAACGGAATGGGTCAAGTCAATCACATCATTCTACTAATGAGGTGATCCCGTTAATCAAATGAAAACTCATGTCTATGGCTTGGAAACTCAACCATCTTTGACCAACGAGCTAGTTAAGTAGAGGCATACTAGTGACACAATGTTTGTCTATGTATTCACACATGTATTATGTTTCCGGTTAATACAATTCTAGCATGAATAATAAACATTTATCATGATACAAGGAAATAGCTAATTACTTTATTATCGCCTCAAGGGCATATTTCCTTCAGTCTCCCACTTGCACTAGAGTCAATAATCTAGTTCACATCTTTATGTGATTAGTTCACATCTCCATGTGACTAATACCCAAAGGGTTTACTAGAGTCAATAATCTAGTTCACATCGCTATGTGATTAACACCCAAAGAGTGATCATGTTTTTCTTGTGATAGGAGTTTAGTCTACGGGTCTGCAACATTCAGATCTGTATGTATTTCACAAATTTCTATGTCAACAAGGCTATGCACGGAGCTACTCTAGCTAATTGCTCCCACTTTCAAAATGTATCCAGATTGAGACTTAGAGTCATCTGGATCAGTGTCAAAATTTGCATCGACGTAACCCTTTACGACGAACCTTTTGTCACCTCCATAATCGAGAAACAAATCCTTGTTCCACTAAGGATAATTTTGACTGTTGTCCAGTGATCTACGCCTAGATCACTATTGTACTCCCTTGCTAAACTCAGTGTAGGGTATACAATAGATCTGGTACACAGCATGGCATGCTTTATAGAAACTATGGTTGAGGCATAGGGAATGACTTTCATTCTCTTTCTATCTTCTGTCGTGGTCAGGCTTTGAGTCTTACTCAATTTCACACCTTGTAACACAGGTAAGAACTCTTTATTTGACTGTTCCATTTTGAACTACTTCAAAATCTTGTCAAGTTATGTACTCATTGAAAAAACTTATTAAGTGTCTTGATCTATCTCTATAGATCTTGATGCTCAATGTGTAAGCAGCTTCAGAAATGCAGTAGGGCTCCCACTCACTTTCTTGTAAATACAGGCTTCACCGCAAGTCTGTATAAAACCATATGCTTTGATCACTTTATCAAAGCATATATTCCAACTCCGAGATGCTTGCACCAGTCCATAGAAGGATCACTGGAGCTTGCTCACTTTGTTAGCACCATTAGGATCGACAAAACCTTCTGGTTGCATCATATACAACTCTTCTTTTAAGAAATCCATTAAGGAATACAGTTTTGACATCCATTTGCCAGATTTCATAAAATGCGGCAACTGCTAACATGATTCAGACAGACTTTTAAGTATCGATACGAGTGAGAATTCTCATCATAGTCAACACCTTGAACTTGTTGAAAACATTTTGTGAGAATTTGAGCTTTGTTGATATAACACTACTATCAGCGTCCGTCTTCCTCTTGAAGATCCATTTATTCTTAATGACTCACCAATCATCGGGCAAGTTAACCAAAGTCCATACTTTGTTCTCATACATGGATCCCATCTCAGATTTCATGGCTTCAAGCCATTTTGTGGAATCTGGGCTCATCATCGCTTCCTCATAGTTCGTAGGTTCATCATGGTCAAGTAACATGGACATCCAGAACAGGATTACCGTACCACTCTAGTGCGGATCTCACTCTGGTTGACCTACGAGGTTCGATAGTAACTTGATCTGAAGTTACATGATCATCATCATTAGTTTCCTCACTAATTGGTGTAGAAGTGACATGAATAGATTTCTATGATGAACTACTTTCCAATAAGGGAGCAGGTACAGTTACCTCATCAAGTTCTACTTTCCTCCCACTCACTTCTTTCGAGAGAAACTCCTTCTCTAGAAAGGATCCATTCTTAGCAACGAATGTCTTGCCTTCGGATCTGTGATAGAAGGTGTACCCAACTGTCTCCTTTGGGTATCCTATGAAGACACATTTCTCCGATTTGGGTTTGAGCTTATCAGGATGAAACTTTTTCACATAAGCATCGCAACCCCAAACTTTAAGAGACGACAAATTTGGTTTCTAGCCAAACCACAGTTCATATGGCGTCGTCTCAATGAAGGTGCCCTATTTAACGTGAATGCAGCTGTCTCTAATGCATAACCCCAAAACGATAGTGGTAAATCGGTAAGAGACATCATAGATTGCACCATATATTATATAGTACGGTTATGATGTTCGTAAACACCATTACGCTGTGGTGTTCCAGCTGGCATGAGTTACGAAACTATTCCGCATTGTTTCAAATGAAGACCAAACTTGTAACTCAAATATTCTGCTCCACGATCAGATCGTAGAAACTTTATTTTCTTGTTACGATGATTTTCCACTTCACTCTGAAATTATTTGAACTTTTCAAATATTTCAGATTTATGTTTCATCAAGAAGATATACCCATATCTTACTCAAATCATCTGTGAAGGTCAGAAAATAATGATACCTGCCGTGAGCCTCAACACTCATCGGACTGCGTACATCAATATGTATTATTTCCAACAAGT
>NW_025235158.1:0-6412 GCF_018294505.1 Triticum aestivum | reverse complement strand
CTCTCTATTTAATCCACCCAGAAAACGTGCAAGCATAGCTTCATTCTCCTCAACAATACCACATCTAATCATGCCAGTTTGTAATTCCTGATAATATTCTTCTACAGAATTTTTTCCTTGTCTTAAACGCTGCAATTTTTGAAGCAATTCACGTTGATAATATGGTGGAACCCAACGCGTACGCATAGCAGTTTTCAAAGCAGCCCAAGTAGTTGGAATAGGATATAATCTACAATGTTCAGACCACCATACACATGCAAAACTAGTGAAAGCACAAACAGCAGCAGCAACTCGTCTCTCCTCAGGATATTGTAAACATGTAAATCGTTGTTCAGTTTCTAACTCCCAAGTAAGATATATATCAGGAACATATCTACCCTCAAATGGTGGAATATTCAATTTCAGTTTAGGAATATGGACATCATCTCGTACCTGAGGTGGTGGTGCAGGCCTACCATGACGAATATATACCTGAGGTCGACCTGCTGGTTGTGGTGCTGGTGGCTGCTCGTAGATCTGATTTTGATCAACCTCATCCTCATAATCACCCGCATACTCATCATCCTCCTGGGTAGCAGCAGGAGCACTAGCAGGAGCCAAAGAAGCACCAACAGCAGTAGCAGCGGCACCAGAAGTTTGTCCTGTCTCAATAGGAACACGCTGTGCTCGTCCATACTGATTCGGAAGGGGGCGTAGTTGTTGTTGTTGCAGAGGTGCGACAGGTGCAGCCGGTGGTGGAAGACGCGCAAGCAGTTCATTAAATCTGTTATCGAGCTTTGTTTCGAACGTCTTCTCAAGGCCAGTGATCTTCTCCGTGGCCTCTTCAAAATTGTTCAGCACATCTTGTACCTGTTCAGTCATCATTTGCTGAAACTTATCATGAAGCTCCTTGTTCGATAAGTTCTCCCAGTCAATCTCGTCGGCTTGTGATCCTGGCATGGTTAGTAGCAATAGAAACACACAAGAATATGATCCTACAGACTACTAAGAAGTGGTGGTGGTGTATCACAAATCCGTCAAGCAAATCTCAAATTCTTACCAGTTCTTACCCAGCAGCAGGCGGTGATCGGCAACCGTTGTAGTCAAAAACTCTCAAAGCTTGGATAGAGCGATTACCAGGGACAGTCAAACGCACGACGTAGATGTATGTGGAGCTGGGAAGGCTTATAGTATGGTAGCAAAAAGGGTCAGCAATAATCAATTCAGAGATGCAAAGTTGAATAAACGCTCAACGACGGTACTGTGCTGGTCCTAGGCTAGACTGTGCTAGAGACGCGAGCCTAGAACACCAACAAAATCACGGCGTGGCACGTAAACAAGGGAAAAGCACATTCTGATTTTTTTTTCGCTCTTTTTTTTGCGCTCTTTTTTTTTCTTTTGCGCTGTTTTTTTTTGCGAAAAATCACTATAATGGCGAGTGTCTCAAAACTCTTCCTAGCTCAAACTGACAGGATGGGCACGAAATTTTTCGACCAATTTTTTTTTTTCGACTGCCCGGACCCAAAAACTGGAAACGGGTCAAAAAAAACTTCCTATAATGGCACGTGTCTCAAAACACTCAGAAACACCTAAAAATAGGATAGCCAGAAATTTTTTCGAAAAATGCGTTTTCGAAAAATTTTGGGCCTAAACGGAGCAAGGAAACACGAATCGGAATCTAGATGGATCTCGAAAACAACCCTAATAAGCAAGGAACTCGGATTGGTGGTGGATATATGGTGGTGGTATATGGCAGCGGTGGTGGTAGCGGTGGTAGTATATGGATATGGATCGGTGGTGGTATATGGGCACGGATTGGTGGTGGTATATGGATACGGATTCGGAGCGGTGGCGGATAAGCGGTGGTGGTAGATGGCAGGGGCGATGATGATGGTGCGGCGGCGGCGTGACAACTTATGACCAGAACTCGAAACTCTAAAAGACTAGACGCTAAGACCAGCAACTAGACCGACGATGCAACCGCAAATTCAACAAAGCAAAACCCTAAAAAGATTATGCAAAGGCTCAGATTGGTTCGGATATGATGAACTAACCCTAATTTTTTTTGTGTGGCTTTTTCGTGGACTGTAGGTATGAAGAACAGACTCGATCTAAACTACGAAAAACTGTAAAATCTCACCGAGCAACCTGGAAATCTGATACCACTTGATAGAGGCGGAGGTGTCCCGTCTTTCGATGAGATGGTGGATTTCGCTTTGGTGGAAGTCGACTTTGACGATCCGACTACGAACGTGCGAGGACGTCGCGCCTTAGCAATCGCTAAACCAACTCCGAGAGGTTATTGACCACGCCGGAGCACGATCAACCTGACCACGAGGGTCTGTTTCCTGCGAGCAAACGAAGAACAAGCAAGAAACTAAGATTGCAATCTGGATATTGCGAATATAAGATGAAAGCTTTATTGATCAAGGTGGGGTTCTGTGACGCCTTTGTCTGGTCGTTGAACACAAAGGAAGTACGCGAAGTTGCAGCTATGGCGAACTTTTAATCTAAACAAAACCCAAAGTCTAAACGATGCCCTAAGGGCTGTATATATGGAGGAAGAGGGTGGAATTTCGTGGCCCTTGGTGGAGGGGTCCGAAATCAACCCTATCTCTTGTTTCCCCACACATACGGACTCTAAAAATAGCCTATACTTATGTATTTCGAAATTACATGGGCCTGGCCCAATAATAAGGTGACGCAGCACCTAAAATAGCCTCGGGACGAAATTTATGAAGTGGCATCTTGTATATTTCGTCCAAGGCTTCATGCACCCATTATGGTGGCTTCAAAGTCATGAAATCATCACTTGTAACTCCGTTCTTGTTCCCCTTGCGCATGCCATCATCTCCATGCTTGTTCTTGCTCCAATGTTCATCCTTCTCCAAGCTAGGCCCTTCATTTGTAAGCAAAACAAATGTATCCAATTTAGGCAGCATCATATTCTCATGAACATTAGAATCATTACCAAGAAACGAAAGTACCTGGTAATTTAGTTGGCGTGCACGAGCTCTAGTAATTGGTCCAGTATGTATAGCAGCAGGGGCTGTGGGTGTAACAATTGTATTGATGTCCTCATCATCCTCCCCTTCTTGAAATGAAGTCGTCCTCGACGGAAGTTCATCTTCCTCACCCAAATAAGGCTTCAAATCTGCAATGTTAAAAGTGGGACTAACCCCAAAATCTGCAGGCAGCTCAAGTTTATATGCATTATCATTTATTTTCTCTAACACCTTAAAGGGACTATCAGCACGTGGCATTAGCTTTGATTTGCGCAAATCAGGAAATCTATCCTTACACAAATGTAACCAAACAAGATCTCCAGGTGCAAACACAACATGTTTTCTACCCTTATCTCCAGCAAGTTTATATTTAGCATTCATACGCTCAATGTTTTCCTTAGTTAACTCATGCATTTTTAAAATCAATTCAGCACGTTGTTTAGCATCAAAATTAACCTTCTCCGAAGATGGAAGAGGCAACAAATCAATAGGTGCACGAGGTAGGAAACCATACACAACTTCAAAAGGGCACATCTTAGTAGTAGAATGCAATGAACGATTATAAGCAAATTCAATATGAGGCAAGCATTCCTCCCACATTTTCTTATTATTCTTCAAAACAGCCCTAAGCATAGTAGACAACGTTCTATTGACTACTTCAGTTTGTCCATCAGTTTGGGGGTGACAAGTAGTACTAAAAAGCAGTTTAGTCCGCAACTTAGCCCATAAACATCTCCAAAAGTGGCTAAGAAATTTAGTACCACGATCTGAAACAATAGTATTTGGCACACCATGCAAGCGAATAATTTCACGAAAGAACAAATCAGCAACATTAACAGCATCATCGCTTTTATGACATGGTATAATGATAGGGGAAAAGGTGTCCCGTCTTTCGATGAGATGGTGGATTTCGCTTTGGTGGAAGTCGACTTTGACGATCCGACTACGAACGTGCGAGGACGTCGCGCCTTAGCAATCGCTAAACCAACTCCGAGAGGTTATTGACCACGCCGGAGCACGATCAACCTGACCACGAGGGTCTGTTTCCTGCGAGCAAACGAAGAACAAGCAAGAAACTAAGATTGCAATCTGGATATTGCGAATATAAGATGAAAGCTTTATTGATCAAGGTGGGGTTCTGTGACGCCTTTGTCTGGTCGTTGAACACAAACGAAGTACGCGAAGTTGCAGCTATGGCGAACTTTTAATCTAAACAAAACCCAAAGTCTAAACGATGCCCTAAGGGCTGTATATATGGAGGAAGAGGGGGGGAATTTCGTGGCCCTTGGTGGAGGGGTCCGAAATCAACCCTATCTCTTGTTTCCCCACACATACGGACTCTAAAAATAGCCTATACTTGTGTATTTCAAAATTACATGGGCCTGGCCCAATAATAAGGTGACGCAGCACCTAAAATAGCCTCGGGACGAAATTTATGAAGTGGCATCTTGTATATTTCGTCCAAGGCTTCATGCACCCATTATGGTGGCTTCAAAGTCCTGAAATCATCACTTGTAACTCCGTTCTTGTTCCCCTTGCGCATGCCATCATCTCCATGCTTGTTCTTGCTCCAATGTTCATCCTTCTCCAAGCTAGGCCCTTCATTTGTAAGCAAAACAAATGTATCCAATTTAGGCAGCATCATATTCTCATGAACATTAGAATCATTACCAAGAAACGAAAGTACCTGGTAATTTAGTTGGCGTGCACGAGCTCTAGTAATTGGTCCAGTATGTATAGCAGCAGGGGCTGTGGGTGTAACAATTGTATTGATGTCCTCATCACGCTACCATATACCACCACCGCTGCCATATACCACAACCATATATCCACCACCAATCCGAGTTCTTCTCATATTAGGTTTGTTCTTGAGATCAATCTAAATTCTGATTCGTGTTTCCTTGCCTGCGTAGGTCTTGGAAAAAAAAGAGTCTGGAGACCTCCGGACAGTTTTTAGGCCAAAATTTTCACAGGCAAATTTTTTTCCCTATCCTATTTTTAGGCTTTTTTGAGTCTTTTGAGCCACGTGCCATCATAGTGATTTTTTGTCGCACTATTTCGTCGTCGCTGCCCTGATTTCCGAAAAAAAAGTGAAAACAAAATTTCATGCCCATCCTATCAGTTTGACGAGGGAAGAGTTTTGAGACACTTGCCATTATAGTGATTTTTCGCAAAAAAAGAGGAGCGCAAAAGAAAAGGAGCGCAAAAAAAAGAGCGAAAAAAAAGAGTTCCAGAGTGTGCTTTTCCCTTATTTACGTGCAGCGCCATGATTTTGTTAGTGTTCTAGGCTCGCGTCTCTAGCACGGTCTAGCCTAGGACCAGCACAGTACCGTCGTTGAGCGTTTATTCAATTTTGCATCTCTGAATTGATTATTGCTGACCCTTTTTGCTACCATACTATAAGCCTTCCCAGCTCCACATACATCTACGTCGTGTGTTTGACTCTCCCTGGCAATCGCTCTATCCAAGCTTTTGAGAGTTTTGACTACAACGGTTGCCGATCACCGCCTGCTGCTGGGTAAGAACTGGTAAGAATTTGAGATTTGCTTGACGGATTTGTGACACCCGCCACCACCACCACTTGTTAGTAGTCTGTAGGATCATATTCTTGTGTGTTTCTATTGCTGCTAACCATGCCAGGATCACAAGCCGACGAGACTGACTGGGAGAACTTGACGAACAAGGAGCTTCATGATACGTTTCAGCAAATGATGAGTGGACAGGTGCAAGATGTGATAAATAGATTTGAAGAGGCCATGGAGAAGATAGATGGCATGGAGAAGACGTTTGAAACAAAGCTCGATAACAAGTTTGCTGAATTGCTTTCGCGTTTTCCACCACCACCACCGGCTGCTCCTGTCGCACCTCTGCAACAACAGCAACAACATCGACTACCTCCACGTCGGGAAACAGCCCTCCGCCGAGCGAGCCGTGTCCCTCTTCAGTCAGGCCAAATTGCTGGTGCTGCTGTTGATACTTCTGTGGCTCCTACTGCTGATGTGGAGGAGGATGATTATGTGGGAGATTATGAGGATGAGGTTGATCAAAATCAGAACTACGTGCCACCACCAGCACAGCAACCACCAGGTCGTCCACATGCAAATAATGGCAATGGTAGGGCTCACCCTCAGGTAAGAGATCATGACCATCTCCCTAAACTAAAATTGAATGTTCCACCATTTGAGGGTAGATATGTTCCTGATATATATCTTACTTGGGAGCTAGAAACTGAACAACGATTTACATGTTTACAATATCCCGAGGAGAGACGTGTTCCTGCTGCTATTTGTGCATTCACTAGTTTTGCATGTGTTTGGTGGTCTGAGCATTGTAGATTATATCCTATTCCGGCTACTTGGGCTGCTTTGAAAACTGCTATGCGTACTCGTTGGGTTCCACCATATTATCAACGTAAATTACTTCAAAAA
>NW_025235157.1:0-6413 GCF_018294505.1 Triticum aestivum | reverse complement strand
ATGCATGACTAGCTAGGGTGTGACAACTCACCCCCACTCAAAAGAATCTCGTCCCGAGATTTGGGTTCCTCCGGGAAGAAGGCGGGATACTCGAGTCGAAGACGATCCTCCCTTTCCCAAGTTGCTTCATCCTCAGAATGGTGCGACCATTGTACTTTGAGAAACTTGATATTATGACGTCGGGTGGTACGTTCGGCCTGATCGAGGATACGAATGGGGTACTCTCGATATGTAAGATTATCTTGGAGATCAAGCGTTTCGTGGTCCACTCCACGGATAGGATCCGAGAAGCAACGCCTGAGTTGAGAAACGTGGAAGACATCGTGGACTCTGGAGAGGTGCGGAGGTAGTTCCAACTGGTAGGCAACTTCTCCTCGTTTGGCGAGAATGCGAAAAGGTCCAATGTAACGAGGAGCCAATTTGCCTTTGATACCGAAACGATGGGTTCCCTTCAGAGGGGTGACCCGAAGATAAGCCTTCTCGTTAACCTCGAAAGTCATAGCCTTATGTTTTCGGTCATATTGACTCTTTTGACGAGATTAGGCTGTTTTCAACTTTTCATGAATGATACGAACTTGTTCTTCTGCTTCCTGAATCATATCCGGGCCAAAGAATTGTCTTTCCCCGGTTTCTGACCAGTTAAGGGGTGTTCGACATCGTCGTCCATAAAGAACTTCAAAAGGGGCTTTACCCAAGCTAGATTGATAACTGTTGTTGTAAGCGAATTCGGCAAATGGAAGGCACTTCTCCCAGTCCATTCCGAATGAGATAACAGAGGCTCGAAGCATGTCTTCTAGAATCTGGTTGACGCGTTCCACTTGACCACTCGACTGAGGGTGGAAAGCGGTGCTAAAGGAGAGACGGGTTCCCATAGCGTTTTGGAAACTTTCCCAAAATCAGAGGTGAAAAGACTTCCTCGATCCGAGTTTATTTCCAAAGGAACACCATGGAGAGACACTATACGGGAGATGTATAAGTCTGCCAACTGACTAGCGGTTATACTCTCACGAACAGGTAAGAAATGGGCTACTTTGGAAAGACGATTGACAACGACGAAGATAGCATTATTCCCTCTCTTGGTCCTGGGAAAACCGGTAATGAAATCCATACCAATTTTATCCCATTTCCATTCAGGAATAGCTAAGGGTTGAAGGGTGCCAGCAGGCCGTTGATGCTCTTCTTTTACACGACGACAGACATCGCAATTAGCAATATATTGAGCGATTTCTCTTTTCATCCTAGTCCACCAGAACCTCTGGCGTAGGTCCTGATACATCTTAGTACTACCGGGATGAATGGTGAGAGGAGATTCATGAGCTTCCTTAAGGATCAATCGTCTCAGGTTTCGCACTTTGGGAACCACTAGTCGATTCCCAAAGTATACGACCCCTTGATCATTAATGGAGAAGCAATTCGCAATTCCTTTCTGGATGTTTCTCTTGGTGCGGGAAATTCCCGGATCTACCTTCTGTGCTTTGATAATCTGATCCGTAAGGGTAGGTTTTGCCACCAAGGTGGAAAGAAAACCTTGAGGAACAATGTGAAGGTTAAGCTTCCGAAATTCCTCATGGAGAAGCGATTGACTTTGTTGTAACATTAGGTTGTTACAATAAGATTCACGACTTAGTGCATCAGCCATGACGTTGGCTTTCCCTGGGGTGTAGGTTATTCCTAAGTCGAAATCTGTGATCAACTCAACCCAACGTCTTTGCCTGAGATTCAAATCCGGTTGGGTGAAAATGTACTTCAGACTTTGGTGATCAGTGAATATCTCGCAACGGTTACCGAGGAGGTAATGTCGCTAGGTCTTGAGTGCATAGACTACGGCTGCAAGCTCTAGATCATGAGTAGGATAATTCTCCTCATGTGGGTGCAATTGCCGTGAAGCGTAGGCAATTACGTGTCGATCTTGCATGAGAATGCAACCTAGTCCTTATCGCGAGGCGTCGCAGTAGATAACAAAGTCCTTGGAGAAGTCTGGCAGTACCAGTACGGGAGCAGAGGTCAGGCGTCTTTTCAGTTCCTGAAAGCTGTGCTCACATTGTGGAGTCCATTCGAACTTCTTATATTTCTTGAGGAGTTCGGTTAGAGGTTTAGCAACCTTGGAGAAGTTCTCGACAAAGCGACGACAATAGCTCGCTAAGCCCAAAAAACTCCGAACTTGCTTGACCGATTCGGGTGGAGTCCAATTAAGGACGGCTTGAACTCGCTCAGGGTTAACAGCAATACCTTTACCAGATATTACATGACCCAGATAGGTCACTTCTGACAACCAGAATTCACATTTAGAAAATTTGGCATAAAGGCGATGCTCTCGAAGTTTCTCCAACACTAGCCTTAGATGTTCGGCATGTTCCTCCTCGTTCTTGGAGTAGATGAGTATATCATCGAGGTAAACCACGACGAATTTATCCAAATACTCCATGAAGATTGAGTTCATTAACCGAGAAAAGGTGGCTGGAGCGTTGGTTAAACCGAAGGACATGACGGTGTACTCGTATTGGCCATAACGAGTAACAAAGGCCGTTTTAGGAATGTCCCCGTTTCTGATTTTGATTTGATGGTAGCCCAACCTCAAATCCATCTTGGAGAAGACTGAGGATCCAGCGAGCTGATCATATAGGTCGTTGATCCTGGGGAGCGGATATTTGTTCTTGATTGTGACCAAATTGACAGGTCGATAATCTACAACCATCCGGTCCGTACCATCCCTTTTCTTGACGAATAGGACGGGGCAAGCCCACGGAGATGAGCTAGGTCGGATGAAACCCTTTTTCAAGGACTCATCGAGTTGTTTCTTAAGCTCGGCTAGTTCTAGTGGTGCCATCTTATAAGGTCTTCTAGCAATCGGAACGGTTCCTGGAATGAGGTCTATTACGAACTCAACATCCCTGTCAGGTGGAACACCTGGCAATTCCTCTGGGAAGACATCCGGGAAGTCACGGACTACCGAAACGTCCTCAAGGTCTGGCAAAGGGCTGGCGTTAAGAGAATATAATTGTCGCTTGGCTAGTCGGGTTAAGACATTGACTATCTTGCCCGTAGGATGGGTGAGTTGAACAGTCCTAGAGAAGCAATAAATTTGGGCATGATGAGCCGACATCCAGTCCATACCCAGAATGATATTAATATCTGAAGATTTAAGGGCTATCAAAGACGCGAGGAAAACAAGTCTGTCGACTTGGATTTCATTTCCATGGCTTACTCTAGAAGTTTGCCATTTGGATCCTGGAGTTTGAATTACCATAGAGGTTGGCATAACACCGAATGCGATGTTATGCAAACGAGCATAATTTTCGGATATAAAAGAATGAGAGGCTCCTGTATCGAAAAGAACAGATGCCGGGTGGCAATTAACAAGAAGCGTACCGAGAACGACGTTGGGATCCTCTTGAGCTTCTTCGGCAGAGATACAGTTGCCATGGCCACGTGAGGCGGTGACCGGCTTGGCGTGGAATACTTTTCCTGTCGGCTTGCCATGGCCAACAGCTTTAGCAGACTGGTTGGGGTTGGTCTGGGGACACTCACGCATATAGTGACCAGATTCCCCACACTTGAAACAAGTCACGGAACTGGTACGTGGAGGAGCATTGTTGGTTGGACCCCCATAGGGCTTGGCTGGAGCAGACTGTTGAACAGGGCGAGGCGCCTGAAAGGGTGGCCTCGGTGTGAACCTGGGTGGCAGGGCGGTGTTGGGTACCCACACGCGGCGCTTCTGAGGACCAGCACCGGATGAGGAACCCATGTCACGGCCATGCTTGCGTGTTGCGTCATAGTCAGTCTGACCAGTTTCAGCACTGATGGCTTTGTTGACAAGTTTCTGAAAAGATGTGCACTCATGCAGACGGAGGTCACGGCGAAGCTCAGGACTAAGGCCCTTACGGAACCTTGCTTGCTTCTTCGCATCAGTAGAAACTTCCTCAGTTGCATATCGTGCGAGGTTACCAAACTCCCTGCTGTAAACATCCACAGAGAGTCGGCCTTGGGTGAAATTGCAGAATTCCTCACGTTTACGGTCCATGAGACCCTCCGTAATGTGATGTTCACGGAAAGCCTCGCTGAATTCAGCCCAAGTAGTGACATGGCCCGCTGGGCGCATAGCTCCATAATTCTCCCACCATAGACTGGCGGGGCCTTCAAGATGATATGCAGCAAAGGTGACCTTGTCAGCCTCCGCTACCAGCGCGGAACGCAGTTTGTGAGAGATACTGCGAAGCCAGTCATCAGCGTCGAGAGGCTCGACGGAGTGGTGGAACGTGGGTGGATGTAATTTGATAAAATCACTGAGTGACACCACGTTAGTCCTCTGATGGTGTGTCGTGTTCTGTTCAATACGCTCCAACAAACGGTTGGTCTCCCGCTTGTTTCTCTCGGCTTCCATCATAACCTCGGCTAGGGAAGGAGGATGAGGCAGATTTGCATCCCTGACTTCACTGCCTTCGGCCTGCTCTTGAGGAGCAGGGTTAGTGCGCGTGTTGACCATCCTAGGTAAACAAGACAATGATTTAGTCAGGATGATAAAATTCCGACATAGGATACAAAATGTAAGGAATAACTCGAAATGCAAGATGATCATCCGTATGACATGGTAGATACAGAAACTGCTTCTTTATTCCATCGTCATACACACCATACAGGGTTTAGTACAAGACCAAGCAAAGTACTATTACGGTGAAAGAGAATTACATCTCATCGGAGGCATCCCAAGCTCCTATACGTTATTTTTCTACACCTCCGGAAAGAGTACAAACTAGGTCATATCCCACGAGTCACGCGGGACGATAGACGACACAGCTAGTGCGAACTAGTGATACTACCACTAACTCAGACCGATCCGTAGTAGTCCTCGTAGAAGTCACCTCCATAGCCTGGAAGCTCAACATGATCATCCGGAAACAGACGATCTCGCGGAGCTTGTGGACCATAGGGGCTAGGATGAGGTCTTAGACCAACAGACGGTGGCCTGCGGGGACCGCGAGGTGGGGTGATGCCTCCTACATCACGCCAACCCATCACGTCTGGCAGAGCAGATCTCACAGGATAGAGATCGCGCATATCCGAATATCCAGCTTGCACCACCGGTGCAAACCGAGTCAATGTGGCCCAGTGGTCAGCACGGGTATTGAAGAGCTCTAACCTCAAGGCCCGATTTTCACGGTCCTTATCCTCGAGCATCTCGGCAGTGGTGCGAGTCCGTGAATCCTCCTGGGTGGGGTCAGCATAGATAGCCTGGAGATACCCTTGTGCTCCTGGAAGTGATCCTGGCATATACCGGAAATCAGAGTCCCTAAATAGACCAGACCTGACTCGCATGATGGTCATCATAGAGTAGGCGGCGTCCTGCACAGCCATCTCAATAGTAACCCCGAGTCCATAGGAGCAGTGAAGGGGGTCGGTGGATCCAGGATAAGATGGAAATATCCTGACAGTGCAGAGATACTGGCTTTGATTGAAGTCCCGAAATTGCTCTTCGACCGTGTACTCAGGATACCAGCGGTATCCAGCCTCAGTCATTACCCTGACCAACATGGCAGTAAGGCCGGGTACATCTAGGCATCGAGTCAGGCGAACCACTTGATTGAGGTCGCGAGTGGCCATCTGAAAGCACAATCATAATGCAAAGGCATTAGAATTTCTAGCAAAATTTCGGCAGCATAACAGCTGTAAATGCTCAAGAAGGATTTTGAGACATTTGACAAAGGATTACATACACACTCAACATCATCATATCAAGTTCTGAGTCCATCCTAGCAACATAATGTGATAATAGAATTGAACTAGGCTTGTATCCATCAAACCTATAAGGTACTACTGATTAGTAACACGTGATCCTGATAGAGAGAACAGATCCTAATTCCTTAACCCCCGGTGGAAGAATAGACTGACTCAGATCAGAATGTCATTAGATAAAGGAGTAAAAGAGCCTTACGTTCCAACCCACAAACAATTCCCCTACATATAACTAACGAACTTCTAGACTCAACATCGACCAGTTTGGCTTGGAGAACCTACAGGCAGTCCGGCTCTGATGCCAACGCTGTCAGGACCCCGACTCGATGTCACATCGATCTAGCCGGTAACACCTCATATCACTTTGCGGCCTCACGCACGGTATCCCCACGGGTGTCGCCTTACCTTTGCCCGGGACCGTTTGCGCCTTTTGTCTCACGTATATGATAGTGTCGCTAGCATCCATATGATAAGGAGCCCGGGCTGACATGACTAGTCGTAAACCCAAAGTGGCACAGACTTACAGGGACAGGCATCCATGACCCAGCTTCGAACGTGTCGGTCATCAGCAAGTGGGTCCGGGCTGTAGCACTGGGCTAGCAGGACTCCGGTAAACCGGGCTGTAGCGGGCTAACAGGACTCCGGTACTCAATGCGTGACATTTCCCCGAAGGGACAGACACA
>NW_025235156.1:5065-6414 GCF_018294505.1 Triticum aestivum | reverse complement strand
CGTGTTGGAAATTAATGAAGTCGCTTTGAATGATGCATACTGAACGCAAAAATAGGCTGGAGTTCAAATAAGTTTAAGAAACATTGCAGTTCCCGTGTAACAGATGAGTTCTCGTCCGAAACCCTTATACTCCGAAAGAGATTGTCAAGTTTGTACACGAGGTACGTCCAGTTTTCGCCGTGACCCTCTCTACTCCTTTGCACATGCTATGCGGGCGAAATGATGATACCATGCCAAGTTCCAACATTTTCAGAGTTCATTTTGTAGTGGTTTTCAATTTCACCGTCATTTAGCTCTCTAAACAAATCGGTAAATGACTGAAAAACAGCAAATGATGTCAGAACGTGTTGGAAATTGATCACGTCACTTTGAATGGTGTGTATGGAACGCAAAAAAGTCTGGAGTTGTAATAAGTTAAAAAAAAGAAGTGCCCATGTAACAGATGAGTTCTCGTTAGAAACCGTGATACTTCGAAAGAGATTGTGCAGTTTGTACACTACGTGGGCCTAGTTTTTTCCATGACCCACTCTACTCTTTTGCACATGCTATGCGGGCGAAATGATGATACCATGCCAAGTTCCAACATTTTCAGAGTTCATTTTGTAGTGATTTTCAATTTCACCGTCATTTAGCTTCCTAAACAAATCGGTAAATGACTGAAAAACAGCAAATGATGTCAGAACGTGTTGGAAATTGATGACGTCGCTTTGAATGATGCATACTGAATGCAAAAATAGGCTGGAGTTCAAATAAGTTTAAAAAACATTCAAGTGCCTGTGTAACAGATGAGTTCTCGTCCGAAACCCTGATACTCCGAAAGAGATTGTCCAGTTTGTACACGAGGTGCGTCCATTTTTCGCCGTGACCCTCTCTACTCCTTTGCACATGCTATGCGGGTGAAATGATGATACCATGCCAAGTTCCAACATTTTCAGAGTTCATTTTGTAGTGATTTTCAATTTCACCGTCATTTAGCTCTCTAAACAAATCGGTAAATGACTGAAAAACAGCAAATGATGTCAGAACATGTTGGAAATTGATCACGTCACTTTGAATGGTGTGTATGGAACGCAAAAATGTCTGGAGTTGTAATAAGTTTAAAAAAATGAAGTGCCCATGTAACAGATGAGTTCTCGTCAGAAACCGTGATACTTCGAAAGAGATTGTCCAGTTTGTACACGACGTGGGCCCGGTTTTTGCCATGACCCTCTCTACTCTTTTGCACATGCTATGCGGGCGAAATGATGATACCATGCCAAGTTCCAACATTTTCAGAGTTCATTTTGTAGTGATTTTCAATTTCACTGTCATTTAGCTCCCTAAACAAATCGGTAAATGACTGAAAAACA
>NW_025235156.1:1431-1962 GCF_018294505.1 Triticum aestivum | reverse complement strand
CTCTCTACTCTTTTGCACATGCTATGCGCGCGAAATGATGATACCATGGCAAGTTCCAACATTTTCAGAGTTCATTTTGTAGTGATTTTCAATTTCACCATCATTTAGCCCCCTAAACAAATTGGTAAATGATTGAAAAACAGCAAATGATGTCAGAACATGTTGGATATTAATGAAGTCGCTTTGAATGATGCATACTGAACGCAAAAATAGGCTGGAGTTCAAATAAGTTTAAAAAACATTGAAGTGCCCGTGTAACAGATGAGTTCTCGTCCGAAACCTTGATACTCCGAAAGAGATTGTCCAGTTTGTACACGAGGTGCATCCAGTTTTCGCCGTGACCCTCTCTACTCTTTTGAACATGCTATGCGGGCGAAATGATGATACCATGCCAAGTTCCAACATTTTCAGAGTTCATTTTGTAGTGATTTCCAATTTCACCGTCATTTAGCTCCCTAAACAAATCGGTAAATGACTGAAAAACAACAAATGATGTCAGAACTTGTTGGAAATTGATGACGTCGCTTTGAA
>NW_025235156.1:0-850 GCF_018294505.1 Triticum aestivum | reverse complement strand
ACGCAAAACTAGGCTGGAGTTCAATTAAGTTTAAAAAACATTCAAGTGCCCGTGTAACAGATGAGTTCTCGTCCGAAACCCTGATACTCCGAAAGAGATTGTCAAATTTGTACACGAGGTGCGTCCAGTTTTCGCCGTGACCCTCTCTACTCTTTTGCACATGCTATGCGGGCGAAACGATGATACCATGCCAAGTTCCAACATTTTCAGAGTTCATTATGTAGTGATTTTCAATTTCACCGTCATTTAGCTCCCTAAACAAATCGGTAAATGACTGAAAAACAGCAAATGATGTCAGAACGTGTTGGAAATTAATGAAGTCGCTTTGAATGATGCATACTGAACGCAAAAATAGGCTGGAGTTCAAATAAGTTTAAGAAACATTGCAGTGCCCGTGTAACAGATGAGTTCTCGTCCGAAACCCTTATACTCCGAAAGAGATTGTCAAGTTTGTACACGAGGTACGTCCAGTTTTCGCCGTGACCTTCTCTACTCCTTTGCACATGCTATGCGGGCGAAATGATGGTACCATGCCAAGTTCCAACATTTTCAGAGTTCATTTTGTAGTGATTTTCAATTTCACCGTCATTTAGCTCTCTAAACAAATCGGTAAATGACTGAAAAACAGCAAATGATGTCAGAACGTGTTGGAAATCGATCACGTCACTTTGAATGGTGTGTATGGAACCCAAAAAAGTCTGGAGTTGTAATAAGTTTAAAAAAAAGAAGTGCCCATGTAACAGATGAGTTCTCGTCAGAAACCGTGATACTTCGAAAGAGATTGTGCAGTTTGTACACTACGTGGGCCCAGTTTTTGCCATGACCCTCTCTACTCTTTTGCACATGCTAT
>NW_025235155.1:5746-6415 GCF_018294505.1 Triticum aestivum | reverse complement strand
ACATTTTCAGAGTTCATTTTGTAGTGATTTTCAATTTCACGGTCATTTAGCTCTCTAAACAAATCGGTAAATGACTGAAAAATAGCAAATGATGTCAGAAAGTTTTGAAAATTGATGAGGTCGCTTTGAATGGTGCGTACAGAACGCAAAAAAAGTCTGGAGTTGTAATAAGTTTAGAAAAATGAAGTGCCAGTGTAACAGATGAGTTCTTGTCCGAAAGAGATTGTCTAGTTTGTACACGAAGTGCGCCCATTTTTTGCCGTAACCCTCTCTACTCTTTTGCAGATGCTATGTGGGTGAAATTATGATACCATGCCAAGTTTCGACATTTTTAGCATTCATTTTGTAGTGATTTTGAATTTCACGGTCATTTAGCTCTCTAAACAAATGGTAAATGACTGAAAAATAGCAAATGATGTCAGAAAGTGTTGAAAATTGATGACATCGCTGTGAATGGTGCGTACGGAACGCAAAAAAAGTCTGGAGTTGTAATAAGTTTAAAAAATGAAGTGCCAGTGTAACAGATGAGTTCTCGTCCGAAACCGTGATACTCCGAAAGAGATTGTCCAATTTGTACACGAAGTGTGTCCAGTTTTTGCCGTAACCCTCTCTACTCTTTTACACATGCTATGTGGGTGAAATGATGATACCATGCCAAGTTTCGACATT
>NW_025235155.1:0-590 GCF_018294505.1 Triticum aestivum | reverse complement strand
TAGTGATTTTCAATTTCACGGTCATATAGTTGTCTAAACAAATCGGTAAATGACTGAAAAATAGCAAATGATGTCAGAAAGTTTTGAAAATTGATGACGTTGCTTTGAATGGTGCGTACGGAGCGCAAAAAAAGTCTGGAGTTGTAATAAGTTTAAAAAAATGAAGTGCCTGTGTAACAGATGAGTTCTCGTCCGAAGCCCTGATACTCCGAAAGAGATTGTCCACTTTGTACACGAAGTGCGTCCAGTTTTTGCCGTAACCCTCTCTACTCTTTTGCACATCCTATGTGGGTGAAATGATGATACCATGCCAAGTTTCAACATTTTCAGAGTTCATTTTGTACTGATTTTCAATTTCACGGTCATTTAGCTCTCTAAACAAATCGGTAAATGACTAAAAAATAGCAAATGATGTCAGAAAGTTTTGAAAATTGATGACGTCGCTTTGAATGGTGTGTACGGAACGCAAAACAGTCTGGAGTTGTAATAAGTTGAACATGAAGTGCCCATGTAACAAATGAGTTCTCCTCAGAAACCCTGATACTTCGAAAGAGATTGTCCAGTTTGTATACGAAGTGCGTCCAGTTTTG
>NW_025235154.1:0-6416 GCF_018294505.1 Triticum aestivum | reverse complement strand
AAGACAAGCATGACCACAAAGTAGTCTTATAATAAAACACTACCGAGTTCAGGAGGGGGAACCATCAGCGAGGATATCGAAGTTTTGTACAAATCCATCTGGTACCTTCGGGACTAGCACTTAAAACTTATTAATCTTGAACAAATCAATCAGTGGCTTGGTGTGCTAGGGACCCATATAGAATGGAGGTTGCAAGTCTCCGAACCACAGAATACTTCGCACGTATGCATGACTGATTTGGGATGATTCCAAAGGAAACAACATTGACTTTCTCGAATCCACGGCGGCAACTTGCATCAAATGCACATGGACTGGAGGAAGTCACTTCTTACATCCGAACATTTGCTCCATGAACTAGCATGAAGAAATGCTTTCAAAAGTTTCCAACACTAACTTAATGTTCAACAAAATCATGGAGGGAATAAGGATGTTGTCAATGGGCTCAACAACAATTCATCCAGGTTTCCTTTTAAAAGGAATTCCATAGTTAAGTGAACAAGTGATAGCATTGGTCAGACCAAAGATGTAGGGGTGTATGCTCGAGGGATCAACCACGAGTAAGACAACATTACGAGCATCGTTGGTACTGATTTGATTTGACGATAGCCCACACTCAAATCAAAGGATTGATAAGACAATAGGTCCAGCAACTGATCACAGGGACCAATCGATGAAGATATCATCTTTCTTCAACACACACTACACAAGAATATCCCTTTGGAACGAACTAAGTCAGACAAGCTTTTATCTTCCAACTCTCCAAGTTGTTGTCTAGCTTAACCAACTAGCTCAGGGATATCTAACACCGATTCTTGGAGAGAAGGTGGTTCACAAGAAACCGAAGATCTTCGGAAATCACGAACCACCGATATGTTACTAAGCTCGAGAACAATCTTGCTTTTCAGGGCAAGATGATATGATCAAATGAGCGAGGACTTGACAAAATCCTAACTCATCAATCAAAGAGTGCACCAGGAAATAAGGACTAGGTAGCACGATCAATCTTAGAATGATGATTCAATAAACAACACGCTAAGAATGAAATTATTGTCCTTTAGCTACCAAGCAACAAGGTTGCTAGGAGTATTGATTTCACACATCACGATTCACTTGTCGGCATTCCGGTTACAATAATACAGGAACCGAGGAATGAACAATGATGGCAAGAAGTATCACTGTACCAAGAGTGCATAGGATGGTGTGCAATTCCTATAACATCCCGATATAAAGATGGTAATACTCCAAGATATAGCAGAACAAAAGCTGGATTAGCAATTTGTTCTGTGGAGCACAACTTTTTGACCCAATCCTAGATATGGAAGAGGTACTGGAGTTTGTTTCTCCTAGTCATCCCGGAATGGAATGGCTTGACAGACCACAAGAGTCATAGGCATCGATGAACGAACGCACGCATACTCTTGACTATCAATTGATAGACGAGGGTCAGAATGCAACTAAAGAGAGCAACTCAAAGGAACATGCGATTTTCTGAGTTGTGGATGCATGGTTTAGCATGTCGAACGAATTCCACATATTTCTTCCGGATAACCCATGCAGAAAGGTAGAACTGGCAGAGTCACAATGTAGAATCGAGAACCCATCGAGAGCACTCTGATTGTGATCTTTCGATCAGCGAGGAACATCTGCCATAAGCGGTTCATAGTATTTGGAAGAAAGGAATACCACGAACATCGAGGACTAATGCAAAGGTTACTAATATCCTAAAGGAACGAGCAAAACTATCAACATGAAGCAAGTAGGGTGAATCTCGGGTTCAAAACCCAGGGATAGAATACCTACTACTAAATGGCATCACGGGATGCTTTCGATAATGACGGCCAGAGTCATCACACTGGAACATAAATCATGGCTAGACTACTAGATGATCCCCTGAGACACCTAGGGTCATAATAGTAACTCCAACATAATGTCAAGGCAATAGAATACCTCAACTCAACAATTAGTGTGATTGAGCTGGCATAAAGGAACATCGAAACCAGAGGGAAAGGATTTTGCAAATGCATCAGACTATTTAGAAACCTGGAATGACTCGGACAGCATAACGGCTGCAAATGCTCAGAAAAGATTTGAGACATTCACAAAAATGGTGGCATAACCACTCAGAAGCACAATACCAAGGTTCCGAGATCAACAATTAACATACGGAAATAGTAGGAACTGAACTGAGACTTAAATCCAACAATCTTATAAGTCTACAGATTAGTAACACGTGATCCTGATAGAAAGAAGAGATAGCCTAGTTCTTAATCCCCGTAGAAGAGAAGATGATGACTCAGATCAGAAGGCCATGAGGTATAAGGAGTAAAAAGAGCCTTACGTTCCATCCCACAATCAATTCCCTTATATAACTAAAGAATTTCTAGACTCAACTTCGACCAGTTTGGCTTGGTAATCCTATAGGCAGTCAAGCTCTGATACCAACGCTGTCAGGACCCCGACTCAATGCCACATCGATCTAGCATGTAACACCTCATATCACTTTGCGGCCTCACGCACGGTATTCCCACGGGTGTCGCCTTACCTTTGCCCGGGACCGTTTGCGCCTTTTGGCACACGTATATGATAGTGTCGCTAGCATCCATATGATAAGGAGCCCGGGCTGACATGGCTAGTCGTAAACCCAAAGTGGCACAGACTTACAGGGACAGGCATCCATGACCCAGCATCGAACGTGTCGGTCATCAGCGAGTGAATCCAGGCTGTAGCACTGGGCTAGCAGGACTCCGGTAAACCGGGCTGTAGCGGGCTAACAGGACTCCGGTATCCATCGCGTGACATTTCCCCGAAGGGACAGACACAGGAACGAAGAAGGACACATGCCGGCCAGCCTAAGTGTTCCGGAGCAGTAGCAAGCTACCATGGCTCGGTGGAAACACTAGGAGACATTTCCCGGTAAGAGAGGCTACCAAGGATAAACAACTAGGTTGTCAGATCCCACACATACCAAGCATTTCAATAACATACACACAATATGCTCGATATGTGCAAATACAACATGGCATCACAACATGACTCTATGACTCAAATATTTTAATCAATAGGCTCCGAGGAGCGAGATATTACAAACATGGGTCTCATGACCCAACAATCAGAGCATACAAGTCAAAGCACAAGCGGAAGCTATCATGTCTGAGTACAGACATCTATAAATGAAAAGGGCTGAGAAGCCTGACTATTTATCAGATCCTGCCGAGGGCACAAGATCGTAGCTGAGGTAACAACCTAAACGTCGAAGTCCACGTGGAACTACTAGTGAGACTGAAGTCTCTCTGCAAAAACATAAAATAGACAAACGTGAGTACAAATGTACCCAGCAAGACTTACATCAGATCTATCTACATATGCCTCATTATCAACAAAGGGGATGGTGGAGTTTGACTGCAGCAAGCCAGCTTTGACTCAGTGGCTATCCTGAACTACGACTGCAATGTAACTCTTTTGAGGTGGCGCACACGAGTCCACATATTCACCATATCAATACACCACTATGGATCCGTTCCCGTCTCCCTACGAGAACGCCATCCATAGCACTCACGCTTATCTTGCGTATTTTAGAGTATCCACTTTCACTTGTCTATGAACTGTACAAGGGGTCCACGTTTCCATATCCGAGGAATCCGGCTATTCGAATAGATAATGATAACCCTGCAGGGGTGTACTTCTTCACACACGCTTTCGCCACTTATCGCCCTGTACACGTCATGTACCTCGGCAACCTTCAAGCGGAAGCCGGGCGAGGGAGTCAGCCACGACCTGACTAACCGAACAAGTCTCTAGTCCAGGTTTATCGCCTATTCGGGTTCCATCCGCAAGGAGATCCGGCCGGGGTGTCGCTTACGGCCCCAAACGATGTGTGCAGGGTTCCCAAGCCCACCAACCGGGTGCCACTTGGTACACCGGGCCACTGTGCCTAGTCTGTCCCAAGCCCACCTGTACCGGGTGCCACTTGGTAGACTACTAACACTACCTACAAACACCAGAAACTAGTTGCAACTCCTGGACAGAGATCATGTTGATTAATAAATCGAGAGAGCTTGGAGCGCCCGGAGCCCAATGTGTGGTAGTAACTGATCATGGATCACAAACACAGAACTCAGTTCCTGAGGACGGCTGCAATGAGACAACCCACCATGTACTCCTACATGGCCTCTCACCGCTACCTTTACCAACTCGTGTTCACACACTTAGCTCACACACAGTAGGACATGTTCACACGCCTCTGATTCATCCCCGATGAATCAGACCTGACTCAACTCTAAGCAGTAGCAGGCATGACAAACAAGCATGAATGAGTAGGCACAACAGGGCTCAAACAACTCCTACTCATGCTAGTGGGTTTCATCTATTTACTGTGGCAATGACAGGTCATGCAAAGGATAAAGGGGTTCAACTACCGCAGCATGTAACAGTTGAATCGGTGTTGTCCTAGTGCAGTAAAAGAGAGCAGGAGCGAGAGGGTAGGATTGTATCGGAATGAACAAGGGGGTTTTGCTTGCCTGGCACTTCTGAAGATAACATTGAGTCTTCATCAGTGTCAACGATCACATCCTCGGTATCACGTCTATCGAGAGGGGACAAATACCGGCAACACAGAAGGAAACACAATCAATGCAATGCACAATATGATGCATGATCATGACATAGCAAAATGAATGTGTTTTGGGCTAATGCATCTAGCAACAAGTTAAATGAAGTTGGTTTGAATACAAGATTCAAATTCAAACTCCATATGTGATTATTTAAATGCCCTTTAATTGATTTGTGCTAAACAGCAGCTATAAGTTGTTCTAACATGCATGAAAATGGTACAGATGGATTCCTTGAATTTTTCTGATAATTTTTCATATATAATTTATTTCATTTGGAGTTACGGTTAATTTTCTATGATTTATTGAAGTTTTAGCTATTTTCTGAAATTTCCTGAATAATATTAAATCCAGAAAATACTTATTGCGTCAGCATGACGTCAGCACGACGTCAGCGGGTCAACGCGGCTGTCTAGGGTCAAACCTGACGTGTGGGACCCACACGTCAGTGACAGGGGGTTAACCCCGAGTCAAACCTGGGCTGGTTAGCTTTGACTAAGCCCTGGGGCCCACTTGTCAGCGTCAGTAGGTGGGGGGTTAGTGACTAATTAACTAAGCCATGTCAGCCCGCCGGAGTTCTGGCCGGCGGCGACCATTAGCGCGGCGGCGACTCGCCGGACTTGCGTTTCAGACAGCGTTTGATCGCGCGAAGACCACCGGGGCGTAGCCCGTCTTCGTCCGCAACCAGGGGAGCTGATGGGGGGGCTGCGGGGGCGCCGGAGCTCGCCGGAGCAAGCTTGCGGCGGCGGTCGGAGCTCGGCTGTGTTCGGGGACGCGGCTGCAGCGTGCAAACGAGCGAACTAAAGCGCTAGCGGGGCACTACGAGGTGCGGCGAGAGTGCTAGGTGCACTGGCGTGGCCAAAAGGTCGCCGGAGCAACGCCGGCGACAAGCTCGAGCGGAGGCGAGCTTCGGCCATGGCGGAGCTAAGGCCTAGACGGCGCAAACGGACACGGGGAGGAGGGGGTTCGGTGCGGGGGCTCACCGCGGAACCAGCGAGCGCGAGGGCGAGGTCGGGGATGCCCGGTAGCTCCCGAATCGCCGGCGAGGATCCACGACGGCCGGAGTCGAATTTGGCGACGGCGACGGCTCCACGGGGTGTCCGGAGGGGCACGGCTTGACGGGGAGCTTCAAGGCGGAGGAGCGGAGCTTCCGCGTGTGTCGGGGAGGCGAGGGGAGGCCGGTGGCTACGGTGATGCCCGTCGGTGGCGGCGGTGGTTCTCGGGTGAGAGGGAGAGAGAGCAGGGGGAGAAGAGGAGGGCGAGGGAGAGTGAGAGCGGTGCGGGGCAGCTGCGTGGCTTCGTCCGGGGCATCGAGGGAGTCTGGGGAAGCAGGAGGTGGCCAGCAGGGGGGGAGGTGGCGCGCGCGCGTGCCGGCGAGCGTCGGGCACACGCCGTTCCCCTGTCGGGGAGGAAGACGACAGAGGGGGGGAGTAGCGGTGGGCTGGGCCAGCGGGAGGAGCTGGCCAGCTGGGCCGGCTACAGGTAAGTGGCCCAGGTAGGCTTCTGTTCTTTTTATTTTTTTCTTCTGTTTTGTTTTATTTAAACTTTTGCCACTGTTTTGAATTAAAAAATAATAATTCAAACAATGCCAAAAACTCCTCTGAATATTTTATATTGCTAGATGGACTTTTCCAAAAGCTTATAAATATTTCGGGGGTATTTGAAATTATATTCTAATTATATGAATATAATTCAAATTCAAATAGCTAATGAATTAAATCCAAAGTCCCAAAAATAAATCCTTAAAAATGTTCAATATTTTGGTTGGGACCAGAACCCTTACCAAAAATTATCAAACATTTAAGAAGA
>NW_025235153.1:2577-6417 GCF_018294505.1 Triticum aestivum | reverse complement strand
TGAGTACATGGCTGGTATGATCCAACAGCTTGAGATGAATCGCCAGTTCATGGAAAACGTGATGGCTCAGTTTCCTCGCCCCAATATGAACCAGCATCCAAACACAACAACTCTGCAGGATTTCATACGCCTCAACCCAAGTGTGTACCGCAGCTCAACCCAGCCGCTGGATGCTGATGACTGGCTCCGTGACATCACCTATGAGATGGAGTCTGCTGATGTAGCCCCTGCCAGCTATGTCACTTTTGCTTCCTTCTTCCTGAAGGGACCCGCAGCTCAATGGTGGGACAGCCACAGGCGTACTCTGCCAGTTGGGACAATCATCTCCTGGCCAGACTTTCAGGCTGCCTTCCATGCCCGCTTCATTCCTCAGGGAGTCATGGACCGGAAGAAGCGTGAGTTTCGCAACCTCACCCAAGGCAACAAGACTGTTGAAGCTTATCAGCGGGAGTTTCTGGACTTGTCTCGCTATGCTGAAGAGGACATTGCAACTGATGCACGTAGGCAGGAGAAGTTCCGTCACGGCCTTCAAGCTGACATCAAGCTCGCACTTCTAGTGCACGACTTTGCTGACTTCGCCACCTTGGTGAATAAGGCCATCAATGTTGAGACTGGTCTTCAAGAACACCATAGCTCTCAAAGGCGCAACCGTGACACGGGCTCATCTTCGGGCCCGCCCTCGCAGAAGCGTAAGATATGGATCCCGAACAGCATGTACCGTCCAAATGCACCAGCCCCAAGGCAGTCTTACGCTGCACCTCGTCTGCCTACTGCTCCAACTAGGCTGCCAAGACTACCAGCTCCGCCACCCCAAGCTCCTGTTCCCACTCCCAATAATGGCCTGTGCTACAAGTGTGGTCAGCCAGGTCACCTTGCCAGGAACTGCTATCAGAATCAAAAACAGAATCAACTGGCCCTTCCAGCTACTGGCCGTGGAAACAACCAGGCCCGCAACAACATTGCCAAGTCTTATGGCCGTGTTCATGCCAACCACATTGATCTGAATGAAGCTCAAGACCAGCCTGCTACTGTGATGGGTACACTCCTCGTAAATTCAGTACCAGCATCCGTTTTATTTGATACAGGTGCATCGCATTCATTCATGTCAGAAGAATTTTCATACAAGCACGATGTTAAATTTGAGCAGATGAACACTTCGGTAGTGGTAAAAACCCCCGCGGGACAATGTCAGACCTCCATGGTTGGCATTGACGTCCCTGTGGAAATCGAAGGGTTGGAGTTTCGTGCCTCGCCCATTATACTGAAGTCGTCTAACATTGACCTCATTCTGGGAATGGATTGGTTAAAGGCGCATACTGCTTCTATCGTTTGCGCCACTAAGACCGTCCATCTACTACACCCTTCTGATGAAATAATTAGCTATGATGCTCATCTGGTTCGGAATGCCGAGGCCAGGCTTTATGCCTTAAACGCATTGAACATTGCACCTCTCAAGGGCATTGAAAACATTCCCGTCGTGCGTGAATTCCTAGACGTCTTTCCTGAAGAACTCCCAGGGATTCCCCCTGCTAGAGCTGTCGAATTCGTCATCGACTTGAAACCAGGCACCACTCCTATAGCCAAGCGACCCTACAAGATGCCGCCGCATGAACTCCTTGAGCTTAAGGAGGAAATCGATAAATCTCTTCAAAGTGGTTTCATTCGCCCAAGTTGCTCTCCTTGGGGAGCACCTTCTCTCTTTGTCAAGAAGAAAGATGGGACAAACCGATTGGTCCAAGACTACCATCCTATAAATCAAGCTACCATTCAGAATAAGTATCCTCTTCCTCGGATCAATGATCTGTATGATCAATTGGCTGGATCATCAGTGTTCTCTAAACTCGACTTGAGGTTGGGTTACCACCAGATCCGTGTTCGTGAGGAAGATATCCCCAAGACCGCCTTTGTGACTCGTTATGGTTCATACGAGTACACCGTCATGTCTTTCGGCTTAACCAATGCTCCAGCCACCTTCTCTCGCCTGATGAACTATATATTCATGGATTACCTCGACAAGTTCGTCGTGGTTTATCTGGATGATATTCTGGTATTTTCCAAGAACGAAGAGGAACATGCTGAACATCTTCGCCTCGTGCTGGAAAAGCTACGAGAGCATCAACTTTATGCCAAGTTCTCCAAATGTGAATTCTGGCTTCCCGAAGTAACCTATCTTGGGCATGTCATCTCTAAGGATGGTATTGCCGTCAACCCTGAACGAGTTCAGGCTATTCTTGATTGGACTCCTCCGAAGAACGTTAAGCAAGTCAGAAGTTTTCTCGGTCTCGCCAGCTACTGCCGTCGATTCGTCGAGAACTTCTCCAAGATTGCCAGGCCTCTGACTAACCTATTGCATAAGGGCGTCAAGTTCCAATGGACAGATAAATGTCAGGAAAGTTTCCAGGCACTCAAGGACAAGTTGACTTCTGCCCCAGTACTAGCTCCTCCTGATACTAAGAAGGACTTCGTCATTTACTGCGACGCTTCCCGTCAAGGACTAGGCTGTGTCCTAATGCAAGAGCGCAAAGTGGTTGCTTATGCCTCTCGGCAATTGCGCCCTCACGAGGAGAACTACCCAGTTCACGACCTCGAACTTGCTGCTGTCATTCATGCGCTAAAACAGTGGCGACATTACCTGCTCGGTAATCGCTGCGAGATCTTCACTGACCACCAAAGTCTGAAGTATCTGTTTACTCAGCCAGACCTGAACCTCCGTCAGCAGAGATGGATGGAGACTGTTGCAGATTTTGATTTGGGTATTTCCTATACCCCAGGCAAGGCTAATGTAATGGCTGATGCCTTGAGCCGCAAGTCTTACTGCAACCACCTCCAGGTTCACAAAGTCCAGCCCTCACTTGTTGAAGAATTCAGAAAGCTAAACCTCCATATTGTTCCTCCGGGTGCACTCGCTCCCCCTCCTCCGGAGTTCCGCAAGATGAATCTCCGTGTTGTTTCCCAGGGCTCTCTCTATACCCTGGCTGTTGAACCCGATCTCGTGGGCACCATAAAGACAATGCAGGGATTTGACTCTGAAGTCTACAAGATTAAGCAAGACCTCAAAGAAGGAAGTCCCTCATCCTTCACTATTGCTGATGATGGCGCCTTGTACTTCAAAGGCCGCCTAGTGGTGCCGTGTAAGAAGGAAAACCTGAATATGACCCAGGAGGTTATGAAAGAAGCTCATGATACGCCTCTATGTATCCATCCTGGTAGTACGAAGATGTATCAAGACATTCGTCAGAGATTCTGGTGGTCTAACATGAAGCAAGACATTGCTCGTTATGTTGCTGAATGTGACGTTTGCCGTCGTATCAAAGCAGAACATCAAAGGCCTGCTGGAACTCTGCCACCTATATCTATTCCGGAATGGAAATGGGACCATGTCGAGATGGACTTCGTTACTGGATTCCCCAAATCGCAGAAAGGCAATGATGCTATTCTTGTCGTCATTGACCGACTTTCTAAGGTTGCACATTTTCTGGCGGTCAAAGAAACGATCACTGCTAGCCAGCTTGCAACCCTCTACATGACCAGAATTGTTTCGCTTCACGGTATTCCACTGGTTATCAGTTCAGACCGTGGCAGTTTATTCACTTCAAGATTCTGGGCAAGTTTCCAAGAAGCTATGGGCACTCATCTGTCTTTCAGCACTGCTTTTCATCCTCAGTCACAAGGGCAAGTTGAACGTGTCAACCAAGTTCTCGAAGACATGCTTCGAGCTTGTGTTATTTCCTTCGGCAAGAAATGGGAGGAATCTCTTCCGTATGCTGAGTTCTCTTATAATAATAGCTACCAAGCTAGTCTGAAGATGGCCCCCTTCGAAGTGTTATATGGACGAAAGTG
>NW_025235153.1:0-719 GCF_018294505.1 Triticum aestivum | reverse complement strand
TAATTAATTAAGTTAATTAATTATAATTAAATTAACCTAATCACTAATTAACATAATTAATTGTTAGTTAACTAAAGTAGAGTATGACATGTGGGACCCACATGTCAGGGGTCGACTCAGTCAACCCCTGTTGACTGCTGACGTCAGCATGACATCATGCTGACGTCATAAATACCTTTTTTCGAATTAATTTAATAAATAATTAAATTCCAAAATTATTAAAATCTTTTAAAAATCATATCTTTTAATCCGTAACTCGGATTAAAATATTTTCAACATGAAAGTTGCTCAGAACGACGAGACGATTCCGGATACGCAGTCCGTTCGTCCACCACACCCCCCCTAACCTATCGAACCCGCAACTTTCCCCCTCCGGCTCCTCTGCCCGAAAACGCGAAACACCGGGAATACTTCCCGGATGTTTCCCCCCTTAACCGGTACCACCTCATACCACGTTAGGGCACGCCTAGCATCGCTTCTTGACATGTCATGCATCGATATGCATCTGCTTACTTGGTATTCATTGTTTCTTCCCCCTCTTCTCTCCGGTAGACTACGAGACCGACGCTGCTGCTGCCCAGTTCGACTACGGAGTTGACGACCCCTCTCTCTTGCCAGAGCAACCAGGCAAGCCCCCCCCCCCCTTGATCACCAGATATCGCCTATTCTTCTCTATACTGCTTGCATTAGAGTAGTGTAGCATGTTACTGCTTTCTGTT